>NC_043715.1:39853077-39875990 GCF_006229205.1 Suricata suricatta | reverse complement strand
CCACGCTGCGCCCTCCGCCGCTGCCCCCAGCTGGGCCCCTCCGCCGTGCTCCCCACGCTGCGCCCCTCCGCCGCTGCCCCCAGCTGGGCCGGCCCCTGGCGAGCCGAGCAAACCACGCCCACTTTTCCTCACGCGGCCTCTCGATCCGCGCACGAGGGGTTGTGAATGTGGACGTTCCGCCGGTCCAGACCACGGGCTGGAAGGGGCCGGTGCGCCCCCCTTCAGTGTCGGAGCCAAGCTCTGCTCCGTGAGCCCGTGCACCCGCGCCCCGTGGGGCACCCCTCAGGAAGGGGGGGCTGCAGCACAGAAACGGAGAGCTGGCCACCACACTGGAGACAAGCCGGCAGCGTGAGGCCACGCGTGCTGGGTGGTTGGGGAGGGAGGGTGAGGGCTGGAGGGATGGCAGGCGGAGCTTTGAGAGGATGGTTTCTGTCAGCTCCGGGCTCCAGGCCGCAAGCCCCTGGCGGCCCTTAGTTAGCCTCTGCTGAGTGCTGGGAGGAGGGTGATGGCCGAGGTGGGGCTCGCCCACCCCCCCTCAGGAAGGTCCGCCGCACCCGGGTAGCACTTCCCAGCGGTGTCCTGGCCATCAGTCCGCTGACAGAGCAGTCTTCATTCTGCCCAGAAAGTGGTCCGGCCGCAGGCTAGCCCCCAGGGCCCCAAGTAGCCCGGTGCTCTGTCCCCTGGACGTGCCTGGCCACACCCCTCCGGGGGCGGCAGAAGGCTGGGCCCAGCTGAGCTGGTCTCCACAGACTGTGCGGGGCAGGAACAGATCCCTGCCGTCGCCCCCACCTCTCCCCCCGGTACTGGGGATCGCGACACACTGACAGTCCTGCGTTCCCGAGGGCCAACTCTGTCAGCTCCCATGCCAGATGGGCCAGACTGTGCCCACGGAGCCGCTCACAGGGGGACACGACCTCTCCCCACAGCCGCAAGGAGCCCCGTGTCCTGGCCTAGCGGAAGTGCCCTGGTCTGTGGGCTCGACTGCTGGGCCAGGACACAGAGCTGCTGAGGCTGCATGGCCGCGTCCCGCGACCTTCCAGGGAAGAGCAAATAAAGACAGCGGCTCACAGTGAGCTGCCCAGAGAAGCAGCCCACACAGAGCCCAGGCTCGGGGGGTGCGGGGCCTCCCCCCTGCCCCCCGCCAGCCAGGGATCCTCCCCTTGGATGGCCGAGCCCCCTCGGAGGAGCCGCATCTGGGACGGTGTCCCCTACGGCAGGGGTCTGGCCGCCATGGCTGGGTGGAATTGAAGCTCTTCCTGGCTTCTGTGTCGGGGCAGGTGGCCGACCCCTTGTAGCCCGCCTGGTCCCCATGAGTACCAGGGAGTATGCCGGTGGGACCCCTCAGCCCCTGCGAGGAAGGCCTGGGGTCAACCCCAGCAGGAGGTCCCCAAAGACTGCTGTCGCTGCGTCTGCTTTGTCCCTCGTCCCTCCGGCCACCACGGAGCCGCAGGTCACCTCTGGCAGCCGCGCTTCCCGCTTCCAGCACTTCGTCTCCGTCTCCCGCTGTGCTCACCTGCCCGCGCTGGCCCGCCCTCCCACCCCCCTGCTTAGGCTGTAGTCCGCCCCCCTTCCCCCGCCAACTTGCACTGCCACAGGACCCCACATAGGCGGGACAGCCTGCTCGCTCGGCTCCGGGTCCCGCTCTCGGCCGCTGCGAAAGCACCAGGTGTGTGTGAACGCCCCCTTCATCGCTGCGCCCGTGCAGCCGTGGGCAGCAACCCCACTCCTGGCCCGGCTGGTGTCCTGGCTCCCACTTAGGGGTGGGGGCTGGTGCAGCCAGCGCAAAACCAGAAGCAGACTGCCCCCAGAGCAACCGTGAGACGGCAAGAGGACACTATCGTAGCCACCAGATGACCCGGCAGGAGAAGGGCCCCCAGGAGCTGTGCTGGCCCGCGTGGCCCCACGCGGGTCTGCCGTGGCCTGGGGTTGGGGTGCCCTTGCCAGCCCTGCCTTCCTGCCAGGCAGGGACGGGGCAGGAGTGGCCCGGCTCCCCTCAGGCCCTCCTTCGAGATGGCTTGGAGCGGAAGGGTGCGGGGACAGTGTGCCTCCTGGTCTGTAGGTGCCCTCTGTGGCAAGAGCCAGGACAGAAGAGGATGTCCGTGAGGGCCCTGAGAGGCCCCCCTGCCGGCTTGGAGGATGGTGGACAAGTTCCCACCCTCCCTGGCCTCATTTACTCCCTCAGGCTCTTGGCCAAGGTTGGGGGTTGGGGGGGGTGGCGGAAGGAGCATGCAGAGACTTGAGAGGCAACCATACCCCACTCAGCATCAAGGCGCCTGCAGCCCCGGGGCGCACGCTGCTCCCTGCCCCTCCGCAGGGTGAATAGGTCCCCGGAGGTTGGCAGCAGCCAGGTCTGCGGTGGGGCGGGCCCTCAGCCCTCAGCCCTGGGCCAGTTTGGCCCACGAGGCGCTCCCTGCGGCCCACAGGGCCTGCCCGGGGACCAAGGCCTGCGCCTGCCTTGCAGCACCCCCAAGGCCTGGCGCACACGTGGTCTCCTGAGGGCCATTGTCTTTGTATGAAGTAAGCTCTTTGTCTGGAAGTAGCTAGGAGGATTCCGCTCTCAGGGCCCTCCTGGCTGAGCTCGCTCGGCCTGAGCCCCTGGGGCTGCTGCACTCTGGCAGGCGGCCTCAGGCCATGAGGGATGCTGCTTGCTGAGGCTCCCAGGAGCCTGCCTGGACCCTGGCCTGTTGGGAGAGGTGCGGCCTCAGGGGGGGCCAGGTGGGCACAGATCAGCCTGTGACCTGGGGCCAGGGCACCCGGCTCTCTGGTCTCTCTGAGCCAACAGGCAGATAATGGGCAAAAACCTAGATGCTCCCCTGGCACCCCAGGGTCCGAATGCACAGAGGAGCAGGGTGGGGGGCACACCTGGACCCCGGGCCCGTGAGGTCACAGCGCTGGCTGCAGGAGAAAGACGTGAGGCGGGCCGGGACTTCTGCTCAGGCCCCACAGTTGCCAGGCATGGAGCAGGACACAGGTCCCTCCTCTCGGGACTCACAGGCTTTGACCAGGCCACCGCTGGCCAGTGCACGGTCCACTGGTGGGAAGAGCTCTGACAGCACAGGAAGGGGCAGTCCGGGAGGGCTTCCTGGACAAGGTCTTAGCACCGAGGCCCACAGAAGAGAGTGTGGGAAGGTGAGGACCTTGGAGAGGTGGTCCCAGCTGAGGGGCCAGCGGGCAGAAGGCCCAGGGAAGCAGGGGCGGATGGGCAGTGAGGCTGGAGAAAGCCAGGCCGAGGAACCAGGGACTGTGTCAGGGCAGGGGCCGACCACGTTCTGAAGACAGTGTCAGTCGTCTCAGCCTCATGGGGGCACAGGAGAATGAGGCCCTGCAAGGCTTGGGGAGGAAACGGGCAGGGGTCCAGGAGAGGTCAGGGTCTCAGTTCCAGAGGTATGTCAGGGAAGGTGGGACAAAGCTTTGGTGCTTGCTGGATGGTGGGCGGGCAGAGCCGCAGACGCCCAGTCTGCAGTGTGGTCCCCAGTGTGGCGTCCCCAGCACGCGTGGGCTTAGGGGACCGCTGAGCCTCGAGCTGGCCACGCGGGCCCTGAGGTCGTGCGGGAGCCGGGGTCCCTGGCTTGCATCGGCTCCTCCGGCCCAGCCCGAGGCCGGCAACCTTCACACACTTGAGGGCCCCCGTGCTGGCCGAGGGTGTCGTAACCACCATCTGGGCCAGACCCTGGGGCCAAGTGCTGGAGGCTGGATCCCTGTCACAGCCCTAACCACACACAGGCAGCAGCCCCCTGCCAGCCACGAGAGCGTGTGCAGGGCCGGCCCGGAGGACGCAGGCAAGGGCTGGAGGCGCCGTGGGGACCGCCCGGGCCCTCGCGTCCTGCCCCAGGAGGACAGGAGAGGAGCCGAGCTGCCGGCTGCGCATGATTTATACCTGACTCCTCTCTGTGGGGCCGCAGCCCAGTTGGAAGGCCGCCAGGTTTGACGTCAGGCCGCTTCCCGGGGCTTCCCTTCGGCCGCCGGGAAAGGGCCCTTTCCAAGAGGACCGGAGCTGCTCTGGGGCGCGTGCCAGCCACCGTGCAGGATGCCTTCCCTCGGCCTGGGGGCCAGGCGGGCGGGGGTGCAGAGCTGCCTGGGGGCACTTTCAGGCCCAGATCCTCACCTTGGGGAAGAGCCTGCTGTGCTTTTGCCCCTGAACCAGCACGTTCTCTGGTCCCGAGGATCGAGCAGGCAGACCTGTCCAGGGGACAGGGTGCTCGGAGGGCAGTAACCCGGACCGCGGAGCCAGTGCTGGGGGAGGACCCTCCAGGGGCAGGGCCCGTGGATGTCGAGACCCTAGCAGCGGGTCTGACTCCAGGCCGCCCATGAGTGTGGCTGTAACAGGTAGCCTGGCCTGCAGAGGGCGAAGTGGGGTGCATCGGCCTCGGGGGAGCGGGGGACACGAGGCAGGGCAGGCTTGGCCCGAACCCCAAGAACCCAGCGAACATCCAGCGTTGAAGTAGGGTCTGGCTGGGCCGTAAGTGATAGAAGAACAGTGACCAACGACAGTTTGGGGGTTACTGACCCAGTCCCCCGGTAGATGCCAGTCTCCGTGGCCGGCCTTCCAGGGCCCGCACTGCAGCTGTTTGATGAAAGGAGGCATCCGAGCCCCACGGAGGTGGGTGAGCAGCCGAGCTGGGATCCAAGACCCAGCCCTCCATTCCAGGATGCCCTGACTGCCTTCAGGGCTTCGAACCAGGCTCTCCCCGCTGCTGGAGTGGGTACAGCCGGACCCCAGGATGCCGCCACTCCCTTGGCACCCTGTGGGCTGAGGCAGGTCAGGCTTCGGGAGCCCGGCCTCCCTCCCCGGCCTCCCTGTGCCTTGGGCCCCTGGCCGGCCCCGTGCTGTGAACGGCAGGCCTCACCCCCCACTCAGAGCCTGCGCGTGGTTCCCAGGAGGGGGGTTCAGCGCTGTGCCTCCAGCCAGCCCAAGAGCCAACCGGGGCCTCCGTCCCTGGCAGGGAAGGGAGCCCAGGTAGAGAACTGGTGCCCAGTGAGGGCCTGAAGGATGATGCCCTGTGTCCCCGAGTCGGCCGTTCTCTCTCTCTACCCCTGGATTGAGCCCTTGGGCTGCCCTCTGCCAGCCCCGAGCCCAGACCTGCTGGCCCAGCCCTTGCAGGCACAGGGTCTGTGCCGGTTCCCAGTGGTGCAGGGTGTCAGGTGTCCCCCTGCAGCTGCCGTCATCCATGCCGGGGGGGTGTGGAGGGCAGGCCATCATGGGGGTGCCTGTGGGAGCCAGTGTCGCTCCCAGCAGTGAGGAGGCTGCAAGGGTTGGCACTGGCCGCCTCTCTGGCTGCAGCACTGCTCGGGGGGTGCGCCCCCACCCTGCCTGCCTGGCCCCACGTGTCCGGCCTCCACCAGCATGTGGCCTGCCCCAGACTCAGCCCTGTGGCGTGGAGCAGGGCGCTTCACCAGCCATAATCCTGGTGTGGTACTTAGGTGGGGTGTCCGGTGCCCTGGAGGGAGGCTGGAGCAGGACCCCGCCAGCCCAGTGGGCGGGGCTGGTGTAGCCCCACGATGGCCAAGGCTGTTTGAGGGTGGCTGCCTGAGGTCCCTGGGCAGAGCCCCTGAGCTTGCTTGCCCCGAAACTCGGTGCCTGGGGACATGCTCTCCACGCTGACCAGAAGCCCCAGAAGCATGGGGCAGAGATGGGCTGGAGTCTGGGGCCTGGCTGCGGGGCCTGCCGTGGAGATGGTGCACCCCGGCTGGCGGCAGGCTGAGCCACAGACCCCTGCCGGCGAGCCTGTGAGGCCGTGCGGGCTGCACCTTCACCCTGAAACCTTTGCTCCCCGCCGCGGCTCCAGGAGCGACTCAGCCCCACTTCGGCTGTGCAGCCTGCCCTCGCCCCACAGCCTGAGGCCCTGAGCTGTGGTCCGGAGCTCACTAAGGCAGCCCCGCGCTGTCAGGGACATAGGCTTTTCTCCTCCTGATGCTCAGGAACCTTCCGGGCCCTGGCAGCACGTGCTGGCCGAGGGCAGACGCGATGCGGGCTGGGGAGTAGACCTAAGTTGGACGCCTGGCCCCGGTGACAGGAGCCTACCCCTGAGGTCACAGCTGACAGAGAGGCAGGGTCATGGGGCCCCACGCCGTAGCATCCTCACTGCTCACTGCCGGCCCTCCTGCCTTAGCCAGTGCAGGGGCTCCATGGGTCCCCTGGACTTGCCCTTGGGGGCCCCCGCCAGAGCGCCAGTGCCCACAGCTCATTGTAGCCTCTTTTGGAGCCGCAGGGGTCTGGTGGCCTGACATGCACCGCCTGGCTGACCGCATCCACCTGGAGGAGCTGACCCACATCGGTGTCCTGACCGGCAGCGTCGATGCCATGGTCCAGGTCCACCTGGGAGCCGTGTTCATGCCTCATGGGCTCGGCCACTTCCTGGGCATTGATGTGCACGACGTGGGAGGCTACCCCGAGGTCAGTGTGGACGCGTCAGCCAGTGGTCTGCCTGTGAGGCAGCGCTGAGCCTGGCCCTGCGCATGGGGGTCAAGGCTCTGGGAGACAGCTGGGGTCCCACAGGGCCCCCTGCCCCTCCTGTCTCTCCTGAAGCCATTGGTGCTTCCTGGTTCAGGCTGCTGCTGCCATGTTTCCTGGAGTGTGTGACCCCTGGTGGCTGTCACCTCAGGCCCTAGTACTGATGGGTATGCTCTACCTGGTGAGCCCCAGGCTGTGCGCTGGGGGCGACAGCTGTCCCGAAGGGTGGAAGTCAGTGTCCAGCATGTGGGGTCCCCACAGAGCTGGGTCTTAGGCCGCGTGTCCCCGCCTCCAGTCTCATTCAGGTAGGGTGGTGAGGCACCACGCTGGCCCTAGCCCGGCGCCCCTCAGAAGCCCGGCAGCGCGCCTCGCCCCTGTGGCCTCCTCGTTGGCAGGCACTCGAGGCACCCTTGGCGCGGGAGGGAGGCCTCTGTGGGCATTTCCAGACAGGGCTTTCCCCTCCCCTCCTAGCCACCGATTCTTGAAAGGACCACCCAGAGGGTGCTCGCAGCCAGCCTTGGGGAGGCCCTGCCCAGCAGGTGGCTGCGGTCTTTCCGGGCCCCGGGTGGGTGGGGGTGAGCCCGGCCCTGCCGCCTGGCCCGGTGCCCAAGGTGCAGGGGGCTGATTATGCAATCGGTGCACACCCTGGGGCCCACCACCAGTTAGCCAAGACTAGGCTTGGCCTGTTGGCTGCAGGGTATTTTGAAAGCACTAAGAACGATTTTTGGGGGGAAAAATTGCTCAAGAGAAGCATTATTATTCAATTATTTTTTCCTCAAGTGTAAACAGTTAAATTTGGAGAAACAAAGTCAGTTTTAATTTCCTAATTTCTATCCGTCACACTGTGTACAGGGAGCCAAGAGCAGGGCCTTCCAGACATTGTTAACTGAGGTTCGTTATTCATTAGTCGCCAGGGCTCTTTTTTTCCACCGGAGAAAATTGGCAGCAAGCTGCTTTTATCTTTTCCAGTAAGCAGCCCTTTGTGCTCCCAGAGTCTATTCTTTTGACAGATAAACAGTGTAGAAAAAATATGGCTTTTCCTATAAAAGTCATTTGTTTTCTTTCAGGCCTACAGACACATCTGGGCCCCCTTTGCTCAGGGCCCAGCCAGAGCAGGGGCCCCGGCCAGCCCTTGCCCCAGCGGAAGCCGGTGTGGCCACGGCACGGGCAGGCGCCCCCTCTCCCCACAGGGCGGGGGGGCGGGGGGCGCTTGGCCTCTCCCCGGCCCAGCCCCCGTGCTTCTCCCGACCCCGCTCAGGCTGGCATTCGTGGGGAGAGATTCGAGAGCCAGTGGTCTCAGGGGTGGAGGCCAGGCGGCTGGGGTGGGTGTGGTCTCCTGCCCCCGGGGTCCCTTCTCCCCTCACCTGCAGTCTGGGTGGTGGTCCTGGAACTTTCCAGAGGCCTGAGCGGACGGGCCCTCCTCTGGGCACACCCATGGAGCAGCTCAGTGCGGGCACAGTGACCGAGGGATGGTGAGATGTGACCTGACCAGGCTTCCGCCTCCACCGGGGCCCTGGCTTTGCCGACCTTGGAGTAGAGGGAAGGGGACAGGCACTCAGGGGGCAGCCCGAAGGTGAGGGACAGGGAGGGGGTGCCCAGGGGCACCCACAGACGTCAGATGGCAGAGGCCCTGCTGTGTCCTGCAAGCACCTCACCTGAGCACAGGGACCGTCATTCCAGACCGGGCCCTTCCTCGTCCCCAGCCCCTCCCAGCCAAAAGTGTCACCGGACCTGGTACCACTCCAGATGGGCATCTGTATCCAAAGCATGACCCATCAGGGGTCACAGCGCCTTGGTGTCCCCTCATCACCTCCGCCCCAGCCGGGCTCATGCTGGGGAGGCTGCACATGCATCTCTGTCCCCACCCACGTGGAATCCTGGTCGCAGCCTTCCCTGCTGTGCCCAGCTGTGGGGACCGAGCCCGCCCGCTTCTGGTTACCTTGCGTGAACCACTAATTGAAGTCTGATGTTCTTGGGCCCTGGACAGTCAGAAACGGCAGCTCCACGTCCAGCAGCTGGGCCTCCCGGGAGGAGCCGCGGGCGGGGCGGGGCCAGCGGCAGCTCGGCTGCAGAGCTTGCCTGCTGCCCCCTCGGCCCTGGCCCTGGCCAAGGGCTGGATGGGTGCCTGGGGGCCTGAGGACGTGCGTGTTGGCCACGCCCGTGAGCAGCAAGAGGCCTGAGCCAGGTGGACGCCCACGTGTCCCCTCGGCGTGCATCTGAGCGTGTGTACTACAGCTGGTGCGGCCAGCCTGTCCTGCCCACGGCACCTGTCCCCCCACCCCATCCTGGAAGGCCACATGGGAGACCCTGGACGGGGCCTGGGGGAGCGGCGCCCAGCGCCTCTGTGGCCTGTTTCCAAGGGAGCTGCCCGGAAGGAAAAGAGGTGGTGCGGGGAGCCGCTCGGGCCCCTGGAGAGCTCTCTGGGCCTCACGAGTTTGGTTTCTCCAGGGTAGCGCGGGCGGGCGGCCCTGGGGTGTGCGCGCAGGTTGTCCGCGGGGCTCCGGCAGGCACTTCTGGGCGTAGCAAGGGGTGGCGTCCACGGAGGAGCGTAGAGGTTCTTAGCGCAGCGCCCAGGGCACAGCGCAGCAGGGGCAGCCCGGGGCCAGAGCCCCTGCAGGTCACAGAGCCCCCCTCACGGCGCCGGAGGGATCAGAGCATGGCGGGGGCCAGTCTGCTCAGGCCCCCACGCCTCCCTCCCGTGCAGGGCGTGGAGCGCATCGATGAGCCCGGCCTGCGGAGCCTGCGCACCGCGCGGCAGCTGGAGCCCGGCATGGTGCTCACCGTGGAGCCGGGCATCTACTTCATCGACCACCTTCTGGACGAGGCCCTGGCCGACCCGGCCCGCGCCTGCTTCTTCAACCGTGAGGTCCTGCAGCGCTTCCGCGGCTTTGGTGGGGTGAGTGCCCGCAGGCCCTGGGTCTCTGCTTCCAGGACATCCCCCCCATCGCCACCCCGGGCACGTTGCCGTGTGTCACCTCCTCGTCCCCACACAGGAGCCCTAGTGGGAGGAGGGGTGCTTTTCGCCCCCTCACTGGACAAGGGCCTGGCCTGCCCTTTGTCCTGGTCTGTTACAGACCGGGCAGGCAGGTGGCAGGAGCAGAGGCCCCATGGGAGGAGCCCTCCGTCCACAGCCTCCCCTGGAGGCCAGCCCCTTCCACGGCAGATGGGACAGGCCGCTCCTGAGAAGGGGCCGCTCCCACTCGCTAATCAGGCACAGGAGGCCGGGCTCCGAAGTCACGAGTGTCTGCCGTCCCGACCCAGGTCCGCATCGAGGAGGACGTCGCGGTGACCGACAGCGGCATGGAGCTGCTGACCTGCGTGCCCCGCACGGTGGAGGAGATCGAGGCCTGCATGGCAGGCAGCGACAAGGCCTTTACTCCCTTCTCTGGCCCCAAGTAGAGCCAGCTGGGGGCACCCAGTGGGACCAGGGCCTCGTCTTCAGGACGGGCAGCCTTCTCATGGGCAAGACGGGCGCCCAGAGATCACATGGCCGTGTCCGTGTTCAATCACGCTGATTCCTCGGGAGAAGATCTTTCTTAACCTTCTGCAAGATCACACCTCAGTCTGCTATTACTTTGCTTGAATGACAGTGGCTTTTAAAACACTAATGGAAAATAGTTCTGTGCTTTAGTAGCAACTAAAATGTGTCTTGCTGTCATTTGTATTCTCTGCTCAGGGAAGATCCATTTCCAGTGTTTTCTCTCAAAAATCGATATGCAGAATGGAATTTACAATAAAAAGTTTCCAAAAATGGTCCTTTGTGCACGGCTCCCTGTCTCTCCCTTTGCGGATGAGCATTGCGGGCCCGACCTAGAAGGCGGCGCTGACGGCAGAGACCAGGGGCTCAGTGCACGGCTGGAGCCGGCCTCCTCTGCACGTGAACGGGTGAACCTGTAGAGGAAGAAGCCATTTTTGACATGGTTACTGCGTCAAAGCTAGGTTTCTGGAAGGGGCAGAATTTAGGTAGCACTGAAGGCATAGTTATTTAAAACCTGAGACGTGCAGACATCCCCGGCCCTGATGCACCAGCCAAGCCGGCATCTGCCTGGAGACGCTGCCAGGCAGAGCAGCTCCGGGGCAGAGGCGAGCCTTGGCCTCCGTGTCGGCTGAGACCATGTCTTCCCCAAGCACAAACCCACAGACCAAGTTCCACTCAGGCAGCGAGACCGCAGGGCCGCTGGATCAGGTGCCTGCTGAGGGCCACCTGCCGGGTGGGGGGAAGGGGTCTGTGCCAAACCGGTCCAGGCTTGTCTTCCTCACAGGGCTGTCAGCCAGGTCTCAAGCCAAGATGAGGGCACATGAGAAGACAGGACCCCAGAGGTGAAACCACCATGGGGAGGGGGGGGAAGCGCTGTAGCCCAGGCTAGATGTTTTGAAAAGTCACCGAGGCGTTTAGTACAAATGGATTTCTTCCTGCGACAGGCATGCAAAAGTGCTCGGGAAGTGACCAAGTTAAACCATTTTTCCTGTTTGCTTCTTGGGTGTTTTTTTTTTTTAAGTTTATCTTGAGAGAGCACATGTGTGAGCTGGGAAGGAGCAGAGAGAGGGAGAATCCCAAGCAGGCCTCGCATCGTCCGCACAGAGCCCAGTATGGGGCTTGAACTCATGAACTGTGAGACCATGACCTGAGCCCAAACCAAGAGTCAGATGCTTTGCTGACTGAGCCACCCAGACGCCCTGCTTCTCAGATTTATAAGTCATTTTTTCAGGTTTTCTGCTGGTGCACAGTCCCTAAGTTCTTGGTGACACTGAGCGGTCTGAGTAATGACAGTCTTGGGTGTCAGAAGTATGAGTTCACCAAACAGGTCTCCATCCAGCCCAGCTGTATCTGAGACACAGGCTTCCATTCCCCCACCGCCAGGACACAATCAGTGACAGGTTGAAACTAAAGGGACAGCTTAGCTGATGTTCATTAAAAAACACAGCCGGGCGCCTGGGTGGCTCAGTCGGTTGAGCATCAGGCTTTGGCTCATGATCTCGTGGTTCGTGGGTTCGAGCCCTGTGTCGGGCTCTGTGCTGACACCTCAGAGCCTGTCTTCAGATTCTGTGTCTCCCTCTCTCTCTGACCCTCCCCTGCTCACACTGTCTCTAAAATAAATAAAACATTAAAAAAAATTTTTTTAAACATAGTTGAGTGTATCATACACCTTTTTCCTTCCTTTCCTTGGGACATGTCCTACGCAAACTGATTTTCCCATGATTATCAAGCAAGAAGTTAAAAAGAGTAAAGAAAACTCTCAGTAACTAAAGGTTTTTTGTCCAAGAGGGACCCTGGGAGCATAGGGATGGCTGGTTTTGCCCAGGTCAGTAAGGCAAGGGCCTTCTCTGCCGGTGCAGGGCTGGGGGCGGCTGGGCCCACAACAGCTACCCCCGCTACCCCATGTTCCAGAGGGAGCACCCAACTCCTCGTCTCCAAACCTCTGCAGAAATCCATACAGCTTCAGAAATACATTAGAGGCCCTTCCAGAAAGCTGAACCGCACTGAGCAAGCCTTTCTGAAACCCTGGAAGGGCCTAGTCTTCATTTAATAAATAATTGAGTATCTATTATGTGCCAGTATAGCATAAAAACAGGGTCCCTGCTCCCCGAGCCTGTAGTTTCCTGAGAGGTTTCGCCTTGAACAAACAAGCACAAATATATCTTTTTTTTTTTAAGTTTATTTTGAGAAAGCGGAGGAGGGGCAGAGAGGGAGAGAGAATCCCAAGCAGGCTACAAATACACGATCTTACACACTGAAAAGTGCCACGAAGGGAAGGAAGTAACAGGACTGACCTTGTCTAGAAAGCTGGGGGGGGGGTGCTGAGATGGAGAGGGTTCAAGGGATCAGAGTGAAGAGCAAGACAAAGAGGAAGCATCCAGACGTGCGCTGTTCTAAGGAGTAAAAAGAGCTCAGAAGAACCCTGCAGCGAAGCAAAGGCACGAGGGACAGAGGATGGAGGGAAATTAAGGGAGTAAGACCAAATGGAGCCCCATCATGAGGAGTCGGTCTCCCTGGGTGCAGTGGGGAATGAGAAGGTTCTGGAGAGCATGCAGTGGGCCGAGGAGACCAAGTTCAGACAAGGGAGGACGGTGGGGGGGGGGCACATTTAGGAGGCAGGACGGAGAGGTGGGGGCGTGGGAAGGCAGCTGGCTCTGACAGCCGCTCTGAAGGCTGTGGCCAGAGCCAGGCCTCGGGCTGCAACAGAGTACACCCCGCTTTGCTTTCCGAGCCGGTTCTGCACCCCCCAGCCCCTCAGGGCGCTCCTGCATAACTTCCGGGCCTAGGGATCTTCGAGGAGTGGGTGCTGCGGTGAAAGAACATTCAGGGTGGGTGACTGAACACAAGGAAAACGCACAGGGACGCCGCATGCCGACAGGCACTGGAGGGGCAGGTCCAAAAGTGCTTTCATTAAAGCAGAGCCGGCACCTTCACGATCACCTCCGTATACAGTCCCTCAGGACGGGACGCCCTACCCACAGAAACGATGACTGCACTTCAATCGTCATTAAGGCGCAGTGAGTGGAAACCTAGTTCCCAAGACCTGAAAATAGCTGAGGGCTCGCAGAAGTATCTAAATGACACCTTCCCGTGACACACTCAAGTCACTTGGATTCGGTGTTGGTTAGAGGCACTCGGGCATCGTGTAAATGAAGATGATGGACGTGCTATAAATTGTACTGTTAGGGGAAAGGCCTTCCTTTGACACTGCCTCGACCTCGAGGCCCGAAGGACGAGTCTGGGAGCCGCACACGACACCAGGTGTCTGCGCGGGAAAGCGGCAGAGCCCCCTGTCCCAGCACACGCCTGGGGACGAGAGCACGGGACGAGGCATGGAGACAGGCGCTCTGCATTCACAGAAAAGGATCTTCGTGGCCATTCGGGGACATCTAGGCTGGACCAAAGCACCCCTGCCGGTCCCCCACGCTCCCGGACCTGCGCCCTGCCCTGGGCCGGAAACAGGAGAGACCGCAGCACATCTGGCTGCTGTTCGGAGCGGTCTGACGCCTGGACTACCTCCCTGGTGTCAAACATAAAGAAACGCACAATGAAATGCAGTCATTATTCCAAAGTTTGTTTTATTTCAAATTCATTGGAAGAAATAAAATTATATTTAAAAAAATAGAGTAATCTCACAAACTGAGGAAAGCCAGGAACCAAAGAACGAGTGAAGGGCTTTTTCCTGAGGCAGATCTAACAGCTATAGAATGGACTTCTCCTCCCTAGCTTCTGTCAAACAAAAAATTGCTTCCCACTTCTAAGGCATCAAAGAGCACTCTGAGTGCTAACTGTGTGGTTCAGGTACAAAGTTTCAAGCCCTCTAATGAGGATTAAGAAACATCAAAAGCTGATACCTTTTAATACCAAATATTAAATTGCACACACTACTTTTTTGAAACACAAATTTCAGAATTTCACACTCATGACCCGAATTTCAAAAATCTGGTCATATGCTGTTAACGTCTTACTACTGCTTAGTAAGAATCCCAAGTATCTAAGCTCACATCCCAGTAACTGAAAGGGGCCAGACAGCAGGAGAGCTCCGACCCGCCGGCGCGCCCATCTCGGGAGACGCGGCTGCATGAGAACTGCTCACGGAAGCCTAGTTCCTACACCGCCGGCCCTGCCTGCAGAGGCAGATCCAGTCCTAACGGTTCACATGTAACCCACAGAACAAAAGTTACACTAGCCATTTTACAATTCCCAAAGTTCTAAACTTACCCTTTCCCCATACTTGGTTTCCCTCCATTTTATACTGATAAATCTTATCAAACTAAAAACTTTCATTCCCAAACACTTCAGTGAGACAGTCAAGACAGTGGTTAACATTTTTGTTCTACACAAAAGGACTGTTTGTGCTAAAGTTCTTGTTTGCATAGGTAAGAGGAAAGCTTGCATCAATTTTTCCGAGAGTTTAAATGTTATGTTCTGATTTGAAATATCAGTGCACACCCCTGATGATCTCCCTAAAGCTTCTTTTTCCAAGATAGTTAAGTCAATCCATCTAATTGGTAACCGTATCTTCCACAGGGACATCAACTTCTGAAACACATATTTTAGTAAACGGGATGTAATGTAACATCTTTCTAGGTGCTTCAAGAGTCAAGCGGCCTAACTGCACCTCTAATAAGGTTAATTATATAACATCAGTCAGCTACGAAAGATTCAGTAGGATTCTCGGGCTATCTCCTCACTAGGCAATAAAATCTATCCATCTGTAAGTACACTGATACTCCAAAGTACACTGGGGTTGGATCTAACAGAAACCCCGATCCTGTCCCGTGGCTAGCCAGGGACCGAAGCCACTGGGGAAAGTGGCTCTCCTAGAACAGCACTGGGTCCTAGTCTCATGCGGAAGAGGCTCGCGGACTCAGTGCGGGCTCTGCTGAGTCCTGGGCCACTGTGCTAACCACCTGCCCAAGAGAGCACTGTCCAACCTAAGGGTGCGACTTGAGTTACGTCTTGCTTGAACTGTTCCGGGTCCTAACACGAAACGACGTGTCCAAAAGGTTCTAATGAGATACCTGGCAACACCAATGTTTTAACCAGAGGTGACTCAGACTCTTGTCACCAGCCTAGACTAACATTGACACACACACACACACACACACACACACACTGACACACACACATCAACAAATCTGAGCTAGAATTGTGCTAAAAAAAAAGAAAAACGAAAAATCAACATAATCAAAACTACCAACACTGATACAAACCAGACTAAAGATTCCCGACTTTAGTAATTGCCATTTTTTAGTCTCAACAAAAATGTCAGTATCCTGAGTTTTATCAGTATTTCCTTTCTAAAATAATTTATGGGACACAAAAGCATACAAATTAACAAACAGAAGCATTGGTACAAAAAGTCTAGAGTAGCCCACTAACTAGAAAAAGAAATGTTACAAGAACAACATAAAAAGACGTATTTACGTGAAATAAATTAAAGGTTAAACCTTACACTTTCAAGTTTCCTTAGACTACTATTTTGGGAGAGAGCCTAGAGTTGATGATGTATTTTTCTAATTACTCAGTTAGGATCAAATGCCAAATGATCCTTACCAAGATGTTTCTGCCTTTAAAAATCATGGCCCCATTGCAGATATTTGGACACAGAAGAAACTACCTAAGTCCCGACTGGTAAACATTCTGTCCACTAACCTGCCTGTCAAAATGACCAATTAAAAATGCTTACTTGACTAGCATCTACAGAAACAAAAATTTTGGTACACAAGTTTCTCTAAACCAGAGTCGTCTTCTGTTTGTTGTTGTTAGAAAACAAAACAACACCAATCCAATAACCCAAAGGTATCCCAAAAGCATAATTCTAATATGCTTTATTCTTATTTTTAAAAAGCTTATTTGCCGCCTAATTATTTGTATTTTTAAGCCAACTGGCTGTATACTGCCTTTAAAACACAATGGGGCTTA
Organism: Suricata suricatta; assembly: GCF_006229205.1. Taxonomy (NCBI): domain Eukaryota; kingdom Metazoa; phylum Chordata; class Mammalia; order Carnivora; family Herpestidae; genus Suricata; species Suricata suricatta. The sequence goes on along the minus strand of NC_043715.1, from coordinate 39,860,133 downwards.
CTTAACCTGGCACCGCTGCTCAGAAACTTGTACTTGTTGGGAAAAACAGTACTAATTATGCTAAAACAAGGGTTATGCTATACATAAAATCACTCCAAATCACAAAGTGATTGATTTCTATAGCCCTAAGGATTTTTAGTATATAATTTAGAAAAAAAAATCACAAATAGATCAACCAAATGGCATTCAACATCTTAGTCCAATTAACCATCTCCAATAAAACCAAGAACCTCCTGCGGGACCTGCCAGTTCCCCATTCCTTTTATCAACCTAGAAAAGAAGCATTTCTCGGGAAGTGAAAATTTAAGAACATCAAGGTCCAGGACTTTTTTTTTTTTTTTACCATATACCTTAAAAATGTGTTTTATCCCCACAAAAAATCCGTATCATTTAAAACTAGATATTCGGATTACATGGCTAACATTTTCAGCTAATCAACTCCTCAGTGCTGATCCTAGAAAACAACCTTCAATGGATCTCTGAATGATGGAACAGACAACGTTGGGCCACTGACACGCGTGGTGCAGGCGGTCACACCTCTAAACATGCCAGCCACCAGCTGGGAACTCGGAAGGGGTGAGGCGAGGTCTACTGTCCCGTGTTATCAGGAGTTGTTGCCGGACTGTCAGTGCCACCGGGCTGCACGTTATCTGCGAGGTTGTGTGCGTGCTCAAGAAACAAGTCTTTCAGTACGCTCAATTCCTTAGTCAGCAATTTAATCTTTGCTTCCAACCGTTCATTCTCTTCTTTGAGCTGATTCACTCTCTGCAGCGTATCCTGCGCCTTCTGCTTGCTTTTCAACCGGCTCTTTTTCACAGCCATGTTGTTCCTCTCTCTGCGCTGACGATACTCATCACTGTTTCGATCCATGGGCGAACTCTTCTTGCTTTGCTTGCTGGGAGGCACGGCTTTGCCTCCTCCCCCGGGGCCGGCAGGCACCAGCTGAGGCACCTGCTGTAAGCCGCTGGCATGAGCCTGAGTGTGAATAACACTTATTGCAGGAGTACTGTTCTGCTGTGCTACCTTGCTCATTTGGGCACGCTCTCTTGCTGACACGAAACAGGTAGAAATGAGGGCAAGGTGATCAATGGTTCCCAACTGAGCTGCCAAGAAATCTTCACATGTACCTAGTTAAAAAATAAATTGCATTAAAATGTTTGAAATGACAAGATCAAATGAGATTAAACTTGCAAATACCTAACAGCAGGCCAACATTAATTGATTATGCTGAGAAAGTCTACAGCAACTGCCAACTGTTCCAATGTTTCAGAAGTCTAAATCATTTCATTTAGAAAGGTGAGTTAGTACAGAAGCACAAGGCCAAATCCAGCCCACCTGAACCCCTGAGGGTACTGCCCATCTGTGACTGTTATCAAAAGTGGAAGGAAAAACAAAAGAATACCGCTAATTGGGTAGCACATATGAACTAATAGCACTTGGCAATCTGCCAGAGAGAAATGAGCTGTTTGGGTTAAACATGGAAAACCTGAGATCAATTATGATAGAAGAGACACCTGCAAAGAGAAGGGGGGACGTGTCGGTTGTCGGCTCACGTCAAGCAGCGTGCCGCAGCGCAGCGCCCGATCCCCACTACTCGTCAGGGTCGCCGCACACTCCTGATGCCAAGACACAGACACGGAGTCACCGAGGACTCGACTCTCCTCCCAGAGTACACCTTTATGGGATAGTCTGCAAAGGGGGGAGGGGTGTTGGCTTGTTTTTATTTATTTATTTTTTTAAGACCTCAGCGATAAATAGTTTACATAGACTTCCCGAGCTTATTTCTTGGATCCTAGACTTAGGAGCTCTGAGATCTCCAGGTTGCTGCCCCAGCCCCTCCCCACCCCGCCCCCAACCACCACCACGCTTCTTTTACCAGAGCTGCTTTTCTTCTTGACATAATAAACACAGCAACCTGAACCACAAGGAAAGACATCAAAGCCCTAGAGATGCATCCACGGCTGAGCAAGCATGGGGCAGAGGCCAGACGGAGACTGAGCGGCGGCAGTGCCCGCACCCACTGCACCCGGCAGAGGGGCTCGGGAGACGCCAAGTCCAAAGCACGGCTGCAGTGCTGCCCACAGAAATGAGGCCACAGTTTCAGACTCTGGTCGTATATGGATGACTGAGTCCAACGAGGTCCCTACAACTGCCTCAAGATGTGTCAAAAGCATACCTATCTTGTCCTGAGGCCATGTCAAGACAAACTTACCAAGATGATGAGCCATGTCCCCCAAGAAATCAAAGCACTCTTAGAAATTCAGAAAGCAATGTTATTAACCATAAAACTATCCTGTTTTCTTTTCACAAAACTGCTAAAACTACATCAGTGGAAAAAACCCAGAGCCAGAATTCTGAAATGCCTCAAGTGAGTACATCTAACAGTTCTTAAGCTCAGTTAGTAAATATGAGAAGCTTCACCCAAACCTTTATGCTGGGCATTTCCGTATAAAACACTGTTTACTGGTCTGCTTTTTAAAAATTTTTCCTTTTAAAAAGTCCATCTATCCTTACTTTCAACGTTTCAAAAGCCACGCAGGCAGCCCTGAGCTAGTGAGCCATCAATTCTCACTCCAAAACTAAGGCAGAAAAGTTTGGAAGCTTCCTTCCAAACCATGGATGATATCCACTCCAAGTCCATCTCCAGTAATGGGCATTTCACAATCCTTTGATAATGTACTATGTTGCCTATTTTTTTCTTCCAGTTAAACAGTGGCAGTTTAGTATTAATTTGAGCCACCTTACCACTAAAAGTGTTAGTGGCTGTCTACATTATTTGGTATTTATTTGGTGTCAAGTGAGCATATTATTTTGGTGCGTTTATTTGGTGTAAAGTGAGCATAATATTTTAGTCAACTTTTAAAAACGTGTTTAACACTTCTCCTGGGATCATTTCAACTATCATGATCATGGTCATCTTACTGAACTTTCTAATTTCTCATATGCCAATTATGTTTTCAATCTTTAAAACTAATCTATGGACCACACAAAGATAAGAATGATCCGAAGTATAGACCAGGAAGCAGGTCAATACTGCCTTGGCTCTGGCGCCCCTGGTTTTGCTCTGAGCCCTTCCCTTCCCTTCTTGGGCCTCGATTTCCCCATTTGCAAACGAAGGCTGTAGAATGGTAAGATGTCTTCTGACTCTGAAAATACACGATGCATGAGCTTCGGTCACTAAAAAGTCTTTTCTTCCCGCCTTATGCTCTGGTTTTTATGCCTAAGTCACTAAAAACTTTGATATAGGCTCCAAATTCAATGACATCCGTGTCCCTTTTGGTCCGAAGATGCAGGATTAGGAAGAGCTGACTCACCTGCTGAGGTACCAGGCTGACCATGGTAGGAGGGACTTTGAAAATGTGCTCTCTGGCTCGAAAACCAGAGTAGTTATCAAATTGGTAAAAATGTAAGCAAGGGAAACTTAGAAGTAATAAAAAGAACTTTTAAAATGTTGTTCATAATCTGAAGGTCCTCAGTCTCATAAAATGTTGTTATTTTCAAGTTCCTCAACCAAAGCCAAGAAAGTTTAAGTTTTAAGTGAAAAAAAAAAAAAATCCATTAAAGAAAATGAATCAAGTAAAGGGGGTCAGCGCCAAGTGGTCCAAAAAAGCCAACTCCAGATTATCAATTGTTTTTACACAAGCAAAACAGCTGCCTCCAAAAGTTACACATTTTAGTGTGCACAGTCACTTACGCTCTTGTCCCTTCCACAAACACTTACTTACTGAGCACCTGCAATGGGCAAAAAAATACTAGTTTATTTCAAATCTGGATATTCAATCCTAAATGAAAGTCTGGCTCCTACGTGGACAAGTATGATTCCAAAGTTCATTCTACAGGAAGCAGGGTGGCGCCTGGTTTCCTCGCATATGAATCATTCGAGCAGGGAGGAGCAAAAAAACTGAGCAGTTCTCAAGTGTGGACAGCAGCACTTGGGGACTTGTTAAGAAATGCAAATTCTCAGGCTGCCGGGACAGAAGAATCAGGAGCTCCAGGAGCTCCAGCTGGGCGATCTTGTTTCACCGGGACCCCAAAGTGATTCTGTTAACAATAAAGCCGTGAGAGCCACTGCTGCAGATTAACAATGAGGAGGTACGGTTTCTTTTACTCAAATGTTTAAATTCAGGTAGTGTTCATTCAAATTGCCAACACACTGAAAAGTCCGAACAGTCAGAAGGAGTAAAACAAATTTCTCTCAAGTTTCATTTGGGAAAATAAACTTGGCAAGAATTTTCCTAATCCTCCTGTCATTTTTTCCCATGTGGACAACCAGATATTCCTGCCCATGCCCCCCAAAATACAGTTTTAATTCAAATTTCCTCAATGTCTACACTCCAAAATATTCATAGATGATTTTCCCTTGCACCGAATCTTTAGTCACTGGTATCTGAGAATTCTACCCACGCACATCCCCAAAGGACTTACAAGCCACCACCATCCCTCTCCATCCCAATGCCACAGAATTACCTCAGGCTGACATCATCTCTCAGGGGCACTGGTCCCCTCTGGGTTGGCAGTGTTCCCTCCCACCACTGGCTCCAGAGCATTCGAACACTCAATCCTGCTCCCGTGTACAGGGTCAGACTGAAGGTGTTCACTCTCTCTCTGGCCCTTGCTCCCTTACAGTCCACACCGCAACAACACTGAACCGCTGCCAACCCCCTAAATGGCCAGGCAGTCCCTTTTCTTTGTACTTCTGTCCAGCGTGTTCCCCTAGTTTCTCTGCCAATGCCAACTCTCCCAGGAGACTAAGCCAGAGGCAGGACTCTGTCTTCATGTCCACATGCTCAGCAGCTAGGAGTGCAGGGCTAGCCATGTAGTGGTGGTGCCCAAGAAGTACTTGTCCAGGGGCTCCTGGGTGGCTCAGTCGATTGAGCATTCCACTCTTGATTTCAGCTCAAGTCTTGACCCCAGGGTCGTGTGATGGGGCCCCACTTCAGGCTCCATGCTCAACGTAGAACCTGCTTAAGATTCTGTCTGTCTCTCCCTCCCTCCTCCCCTCTCCCCCCCCACTTCTTGCACTCTATCTAAAATAAAAAAGTGAGGGGCGCCCGGGTGGCTAAGTTGGTTGACCGTCTGACTTCAGCTCAGGTCATGATCTCTTGGTTCCTGAGTTTGAGCCCCATGTCAGGCTCTGTACTGACAGCTCACAGCCTGGAGCCTGCTTCAGATTCTGTGTCTCCCTCTCTCTCTGTCCCTCCCCTGCTCATACTCTGTCTCTGTCTCTCAAAAATAAACATTAAAAAAAAACTTTTTAATAAAAATAAAATAAATGAAAATAATTTTTAAAAAAGGAAACATTTGTCAAATACTGGCTCATAGGCTAAGAGAAAACATTTATCTTTATAAATGTTGTATATAAAACTGAGATAGATTCTCTAGTGGAATCTCTTAAAACAACCACAATTAAATCAGGAGTGTTAAGATATTATGGTCTTACTTCCTTAAGTTCTTGGTCTTTCTTAAAGGTGTACAGGAAAATAAAAATACAGTTCCACCTGCTTCTTTGAGTAGCGAGTCTATACAGTGAACATCAATTTCTGGTCTGGTCTTTGCTTTATTTCAACTGAGAACCTTGATTTTCTACTTAGCCCAGTTACGTGTTCCAATGAATAACTTCACGTTCTTAGGCCATGTGTTGCCAGGGCCTGACAACTCCATACTTCAAGAGATGTGAAGGTAAGCAAAGTCACTACCTGCCCAAAGGAGCAGCACTCCTTTTAGCTGCCACTGTTCACTTCACGACACCAAACTGGGGTCCACCAAGGAGGGGACATCCATTTGGGGGTACATAAGTGGTCCAATGGAATATGGAGCAAATGCATGTTCACTTATTTTTTTTTTTAGTGTCATCTTTTAAATCTACTTGTTATGATTTACAACATACAAAAAAAAAAAAGAGTACATACATTGTTTACGAATATACCCTCTACTAGGAAATGATACAAAAAAAAAAATTTTTTTTAACCAACAGAGCTGGAAAGCCAAAAAAGGTAGGAGACCAATGTACCTACAAGAACCCAAAGAGGAACTCCCGCCCAAGAACACACAATACATTTGGAATTGTGGCTACTACAGGGGAGGCAATCCTACACCAAAGACCTAACGGAGCCCCAGGAGGCCCTAGTTGTCTTTACCAGGGACTCACCATGTGCTGTTCAAATCCCTACAGATGAAACCAACCTCTCCCAGATCAGACAACTGCTGACGGTCATGATGTGCTCTTGAGAATTTAAAGGATATTCTGAAAAAAATGAAGTTTCATTTTTACCTGTTTTTCAGGCAGGTATTTACAAACGATTGAGTAAGCCAAGTGGACCCACCAGAAGCAGGAAATCAAGAAACTGAAAAATTCTTCAGCTCACTAGCATCCTGTAATTATTTAGCCATGTTTATAGTAAGCGTTTCCAGAAACAGAGGATCAACTTTGGGCATAGCTCATGCCAAAGACGAATCAGGTGGTAACAGTGACCAGATTTTAGCTTTTCAATATCAAGAACTTTTAGATGCACAATTTCTTAGGAAAGCAACCCCCTGTAGCAATTTCTTTCCAAAACGTATTTGCTAGTCGCACATGCTATCTGAACTGAGGACAATCTCTTCACCTAAGGATTCCCGGAGTGTGGGCTCGGGAGAGGAAACTGCCAACTTCTGTGTAACCCACTAACCTCACCACCTCTCTGAAACAAGGACACTGTAAGGTGCCAGATTACACACAAAGCTCGGGCAAAAGGAAAACGAAACAACTAAACCGTCTCAAACATGAAAGCATTCAAGCCTCCTCGGAGGACCAGACGCTCCTTCCCCCAAGTATGCATTTCCATTCCTTTCACTAGCCACGTCTGTGAGCGATTTTCTTTGCTGTGTGCGCTCCGACAAGCTACCGAAGCGCTTCATTTCTTTCTCGCCCTCCGCTGCCTCCTCACCTCGCGGCTGCTGCGCGTGGTGGAGCCCCGCTCGGCAGGGCGGCGCCGGCTCCGCGGACCACGGCCCCGGCGCGAGCGCAGGATCGCTTCTGTGACGGCGAGTCCCGCGCGCACGGCAGCCGCCTCCCGG
>NC_043715.1:39839366-39852977 GCF_006229205.1 Suricata suricatta | reverse complement strand
CGGGAGCGGCCCGCGGCTCCTGGCGCCGCCGGCATCCTTCGCTGTGGGCACCGGGCGGCGGCCGGGGGCTGTGGGAACTCGGAGGCGAGAGAGGGTCTGTGAGAGTTGGAGGCACTGGAGAGCTGTAGCCTCGCGAAGGCCACACCTGTCTTTGGAAAGCACAACTTCCGGAGGTGTTTGAACCACTGACAGTCGCCTGGGTTTCTCCGAGTCCTCTGGGAGACCCCCTGGGCTCCCCTCGCTGGGGCGGTCCCCGGAGGGTCCCCGAGACGCCGCTCCCGGGCGCCCGACGGAGCCTGGAGGAAAGAGCCGGGCTTCGCAGCACTGACAGCAGTTGCAAGCTTCCCGGACAACGACATGAAGTGGCACTTTCCCAGCGTAGGGTTAGTGCCGATGTCACATTGGTTGGTGAGCGCGGCAAACTGAGGTTCGTTTCCACCGGGAAATGATCGGATTTCCGCGATCGATTCCCGTGTGCCGTCTGCCAGGTGAACAGAAAGAGACGGGATCTCAAGAACCGCGCGGCGGTCCAGTCTAATGTAACCCAGAGACTTCACAGGAGGATCTGAAAGCGTTTTAAAACCAGGAAGCCGCGCGCTGGGCGGAGGGCAGAGCCAGCGCGATAGGTTTGATTGCTTCCTCTTTAGCAATTCTTATCGTCCAAAAAATAAGAGTCTTTGAAAGAGGAAACATTTCTTCATCGCCCAGGCCATGGCACCAGCTCGCCGCACAAGATTGTTTCGAGGAATCAGTTAAAGACATGATAAAACCTTTGAAAAAAAAAACATAAAGATAAAACTTAAAAGGGCTGCAGCTAAAAGTGAACAACAGCGATAACCATGGAACCGTACTTGGTAGCAAGACACAGCCTCATCAAAACCTCTATGTTTCTTTTACTTTGGCCCTTGGCGTTCTGATTTGAATTTTCTTTGATTGAGATGTTAACGCTCTTAACACCGGATTGTTTTACTGCTCACAAAATCATAATTTTTACGCTCACCGTTTGCTAATCACTTACCAGTTATGTAGGGACATTTATTTTTTTTAGATCTACTCATTTATCTCTGGCTCTCTAACCACTCTGCCAAGCTGCTCTAGCATTCTGTGTCTGGGCAGGCCTCCCTCCACACTCAGTAGGTCTGGTCAATGCCAAGGAGACTCCAGTACTCATTTCCTCCTCAGGTGGGGGCCGGAAATTCTTCTACTTAGTTTACAAATATTTATTTAGTGCCAACTACGTGCTAAGTTGTGGGCTACGTGCTGGGGATTCAGCAACAAGAAAAGCAGAGCCCTTGCCCACAGCAAGTTCACACTTAGCGCCAAGGAGATAGCCGTTCGGTGCTTACACAATTTTTCTGTTACTATTTTCATAAATATGACAAAGAAGCACAAGACGCTGTGAGATCAAAAGAAGGGAAGCAAATGTGGTCTGTGGGGCAGGGAAGTCCTAAAAGACCAGTGGGATTTGGCTCCGGGGTGCAGATGAAGTGGATGGACCAGTCAGTCCGAGGGAATGTCGCATCTAAAGGGTTTGTGACGGGAGGGATGTAAGGCCACAGTGGCTGGAGCACAGTGCCTCAGTGGAGGCTGGCGAGATTGATAAGGCCTGTAGCCCGGGAAGTGTTCTGAACTTGACCCTAAGAGAGATGGGCAGCCGTGGAAAGATTTGCTCTCACCGTGAGGAAGCGAGGAGAGCCTGGTGGAGGCTGTCTCTGGGTAGGAGAGACCCACCATGTGGCTTTCTCCCAAGTCACAGGGACCTAAGCTCTCACAATAAAAGATCTCCTTCACAGAGCTCTGCCTCACTGATACCCAAGATCTAGTCTACAAATCCAAAGAATGGGTAAAGCAGTACATTAAATTCTCCTCTAAAGGACTTGAGAAGTAGAGTATCTTGTTAGTTGATTATGCTATTTACATGAGAGCTACTATGATTAACTATCTCAGTTACCTAACAGGTACGCACTGTGGTATCAGGCTGTTCTCTCCACAGCCTACCCTCCTAATGGGTGTGTGACCTTGGGTAAATTACGTAACCTCTTCATCACCTGTAAATGGGCCTAACAACAGTATCTACCCAATAGGATTGCTGTGGGGGGTTGAAAAGTTAATATGTGTTTGGCCCCTAGAACAGTGCCTACCTGGTACGTGGTAGGAACTCAAAAGTACTAGCTATTATTACCATGACGAATTATAAACAAGTTATAGTGTAGAATTATAGTAGACTAAAATACACTCCAAAACAAGGTCAAGCTGTGCTTAATATAGCTTTGATGATTCAGCCACTGAATACACATAGTATCAAGGGTGCTGGTGTTGACCCTATAGTGTATCCCAAAAGGTGTTTTTAGAATGGTTTTCCTTAGTGACCACATCTTAGTTCATTTGTTTCCGTAAAGTAGAGTGAGGAAATTTTTAATAATTTCAAATCTCTTGCTGTTTAGAAAGCCAGATCAGGGGCACCTGGGTGGCTCAGTCGGTTGAGCGGCCGACTTCAGCTCAGGTAATGATCTCACGGTTCGTGGGTTTGAGCCCCGCATCAGGCTCTGGGCTGACAGCTCAGAGCCTGGAGCCTGCTTCGGATTCTGTGTCTCCCTCTCTCTCTGACCATCCCCCACTCATGCTCAGTGTCTCTCTCAAAAATAAAATGAACATTAAAAAAATTTTTTTAATAAAAAAAAGAAGAGTTAATACTTATTTAAAAAAAAAAGAAAGCCAGATCAATAAAAGTTTACTATGTAAGCTTCAGCATTTATCAAAAATGTGTCTTAAGTACTTATGAGAATATTTAAGTACTTATCATAAATTTACATTTGGAAAGTTTATTGAGATCATATATAAAATTAGCCATCTTTGTTAGGAGATCTGGCTCATATCTATGTTTTGAGTATTGAAACAACATCACAGGGTTGCATCTCAGTAGATATTTATTGTGGTATATTAGCAATAATATGACAGAGTATGTATTGGTAAGGGCGCTTTTTGACTGAAAGTAACTGAAAACCATCCCTGACTAGCCTTAGCATAAAGAAGGTCCTGGCCAAAGATTGGAGGGCATGCTTCATGAAATCCCTATGCCATATCAGAATCAAGGACTCAAATGCTCAAATGTCTTCATGTCTCTGTCCTCTCTGCGTGTATGTCTGTTGGTTTCATTATTCTTTCTGCTGGCACCCCGGCTCCCCCTGGTCACTGACAGCCTCCATGTTCACAGTTTTGGTCACTAACGTAAAGCCAACTCTCTTTTTAAGTTCCTGTCACAAGAGTCTTGGGTGAGGACTCTGGCATTGGCCCAGCTGGGGCCAAGTGCTTATCCCCGGGAGAATCAAACGGCCAGGAACAGGTCATGATGTGATAAGACGGTAGCTCCGGAGGGATGGAGGGGCAGAGGCACTTCCCAGAGGAAAAAGGAGTGCAGAGCAGACGGGTCCATCAATATCCACCTCAAATGGCAGATCACACTGTGGTCAGTCCGATGGAGCCTTCGTCACTCTGGCTGGCCGACTTGTTCTTTCCCACATGATATGCTCCCTATCCTTGAAGGCAAAATTGACACCTCTAATTTTACCTTTGGAAAGCACTAATTCAGCTAATGCAGCTAAGATGCTGAATGGTTGTCTTAGGACACCCTAAGTTTCATACCGGCCCAATTCATAAAAGAGAAAAATCTGACATAATTTAAACTTGAACAGTTAGTAAGTGCTATGAATGTCCATTATAAAGCACCTTACCACATGTCAGATTTCATTATCCTGGGAGTTAAGACATGTCACTTGTGCATTTAAGAATGTCATATGTTGGGGGGCACCTGGATGGCTCAGTCGGTTGAGTGGCCGACTCTTGGTTTTGGCTCAGGTCACAATCTCATGGTCATGGGATCGAGCCCTGCATTGGGCTCTGCACTGAGCGTGGAGCCTTCTTGGGATGCTCCTAATTTCTAACTGCTATCACATCTGGGATTAGGGCTCCAACATTTGCATGGGTAAAGGCACAACTATTGATTTCCCAATAGTACGTCAAAGGGTCACAAAACCAAATGAAAGCACCCCCAGTGCCCAAAGAGACCCAAAGCCAATTTGAGTGGCAAAATAAATGACGTGGTATTGGATTATAATCCAAAGTATGAAATAAATAGCCATGTTGATATAAATAAATGATTGAGTAAATAAATGTCAAAGAAGAGACAAATTTCCCATGCAGAAGAATTCCATATGATTTATGTCAATACCTATAGATGGTGGAGTGTGACTCCCCACACCTTAAGTGGGCTACACACAGCAACTTCCTTCTGAAGAGTAGAGCATGAAAGGAAAAAAGAAAGAAGAACTTAACAGTGGAGAAAACTGACAATCACTACTACAGCCAGGTGACGAAGGTCAGCATCAATGGTCATAAGCCATGTTGGCATAATGAGGTGAAGATGGCGCTTGACCTCTTCAATTTCCTCCCAAGGCCTCACAACCTCAATCTAACCATGAGAAAAACATCAGACAAGTTCCAACAGAAGGACATTCCACAAAACACCTGTTCAGTACTCCTCAAAACTGCCAACATCACAAAAAACAAGGAAAGTCGGAGAAGTCTGGAGAATCCTAAGGAGACATGACAACTAAATGTAAGGTGCTATCCCAGGTGCTATCCCAGACTCCTTGCAAGGGATACTGGGTAAAAATTAAGGAAACCCAAATCAGTATGTACTTTATGCGAGGATGTGCCAATATTGGTTCATTAATTATAACAAACTCATGAAAGATGTTAATCAGGGGAAACCGGGTTCAAAGTAAATGGGAAATCTCAGTCCTATCTTCTCCATATTTTGAAATCTAAAATTATTCTTTAAAAAATATATATAGATTTTTTAAAGAAGCATTTGTGGTACACTGCAGCATTAATATCAACATAAGACAGGACACTTGAAAACATTCACAGATCCGATTAAGCCCAGACTTCAGCCAAATGGATTGAGATGTTGAGCTCAGCAGAAAAGCCTTTAGCCCCACTTCTCACCTTGACCACTAACAGTTACTGTGCTTTTGCTTGACAAACCCAAGACATACAGAGAAATGGAGCCAGAGGGGCAACAGAGTTACAGGAGCTCCTCCAGGAGAGGAGGAAAGTAGGAGAGAGGGAAGAGGAGGCGGAGGAAGATCACCTGGCGTCTGCAAGATCACGCAGAAATCTGGGGAGCCATCTGTGATCCACTGAGGAAGGCCGGTCCCCGTGCTAAGGTCCACACGCCCCGCAGATCCCTGGAAGGCGCAAGCGAGGTGAGAAGCTCTCACAGGGATGCCCCCGTTTACTTATCCCTTCCTCTTTTTCATCGTCTGTCGTGATAGAGAGTCCCCACCTGGTGCCAGTGCTGGCAGTCCTACAGAGCAAGGCTGGGGAGGCAAGGGGCTGGTGCTCCACAGACGAGATTGAGGCCGAGCAAGCGCACACCAGGCTGGGCGGGCTTGTAGGCCATGATTCCCGGGCTTAGAGTCAGGAATCTGTGTCCACTGCCGGGTCTTTGTCATTGTTTCTTCCATTTTCATTTTACTTCTAGATTCCTATAGTAATAATCAGTTTCTGTGGGATCCCAGACTGGGATTCAGATTTGCCTCCATCCATGCACACAAGTCTCAAGAGTTTGGCCAGAAGAGGAAGGCGAGAGTTGTTGGGGTTATTTTCTGTGCCAAGGTTCCCGGGGAGTAATCTGGGATTTGGAGGGGCGAGCACTATTTCACAGTCCTTACGAAGAGAGGGACATTTCCCCCCGCCTCTGTGAACGACCCCATTTCCTCAGCCCAGTGGAGCTGCTTCCGTGCCTCTAGAATTTGTGCTCTTGTAAACATGAGGATTCAGCCCCGTTGGCATATGGGGTCAACTCTGCAAAGAAGCAGCAGAAGCAGAGGCTGGGCTAAAGGGCATGTCCTCAAGAGACTGTGATGATGGGAGATGTTGATGGTGAACCACCTCGTGGTGGGGCTCTGGGAGCTGGCTAAGAAATCCTTGGTGATGGAGGGTGGAATTTGTTCTGTTACTGCTAATGAGACCCCAGTGAGTCTGTCGGTGGGAGGGCCTGGGAAAACCTGAGAGCCAAAATAGTACATTTCTTCTCAAACAATTGCAGACTCTCTCTTGGCTAAACTGTGGGTGAACCAACAGTGCGGCAGCCAGAGCAGCTTGCGAGGCCAGTGTGTCTCAGGCCGAGAGCAAAGGGGAAAGGAAGTGGGAAGTGACGAGGAGAGCTAGAAATGCCCCAGATCCTGGTGCCTGCCCCGTGGGCCCTTCTTTCCAGTTCCATGTGCCCAGACCCTCCCCGTCCCTCAAGCCCCAGGGCTACGTCTCAAGTGTGCTGACCAGTCAAGTTCTTGCCGGCCCTCCTCTTTCTTCTCAGTGGCATATGATGTAATGCTAACATGCACACTCTTGTGCCTTTTGCTATTGTTTTGTCTGTGATATTCTGTTCTTATAGAAAGGTAAGGTTCTGTTTTATATACATAATGCTGTGCCTTAGGAGGCTTTAGAAAACACAGCTGGGGGAATGAGCGTCTCTGTCCTGAATGGAGAACCTGAAATGTGGGGGTGCACCCTGACACCTGCTACAGTCCACCTCTTGCACGGCATGAATCCACTTATTACTTGTATTAACCTCACCTGTGAATAGCTTCTCTAGGATTCCTGATGATCTCATTTTCTGGAAGAATTTGCCAGAAGAGAGCTAGTAGATGATTTACAGTTCCTAATGCTTCAGATGACCTCAAGGCTACACTGATACTCATCACGTGCCTCCCCTACCACCCATCCTAGAGTGTCCTCACCCTTGCCTAGTACCTCTTCTGGTCTAAGTAGCTCACCTGTTGAACTGACCCACATCTCCCACCTTGAGAAATCTGTACTCTTCAATACCATGTTTTTTTAAGCTTTGGCTACTGTATTTGTGCATTTGCCTTCAAGATCAGGGAGGGGATCATTTACGCAATTGAAATACAGGACAAATAAACCAGAAACCAACGAGATGGGTTATCTAGAAGGGTGGATGGGAATTGGAAAAAGGGTAGAACAGATGAGGGGGAGGGGAAGTGTACCTTTCTCTGTAGCTCTGATTCTGAGAACCATGGTAAGTTTCACAGGCCCTAGAAATAAATACATAGTTAACACCAAACAGGATGTGGGAAGAACCCATAGTAAAGTACAAATAGTAACCAAGGAACCTAACTGCACTACCAATGGACAACATTACCATGCCATGGCAAAAAAAAAAGAAGTAACATGAATAACTTTAGAAAATAGTATTTTGATTGGATAAGGCTAACTATAAAAAGAACTGTATGCAAATAATATGCACTAATTACTAAATGTTTCAAAGGGGCATGGTAGCAATTATGAAACTATTTTATGTACATACTCAGATTGAGCAAACAAGTAAATATGTTTGGATAATGAGAGCAAGTTTCTCACATTGAAGAAAGGAGTTAATAAGGGGGAAGGAAGGCTAGAATGAATTCGGTGGTGTGGGGCTGGAATCTGAGGTTATCAGAATGAATTCATGATTTGTTGTATATATACAGAATGAAAGATCTAGAAATAAATACAGATGTGTATAGGTGTATGTGAGAATACAATCATGTATATTCTCTTTCTCCACTCAAAGGATCTAAAAGCAAAAACACCCCAGTAGCAATGATCCCACCTAGAGACCAAACTATGGTTTCTATATATCTTCCTTCAAGGAGACGAACTAGGCTTCACCAGTTAAGCAGTTGATTCCAGAATCGGGCAGGGAAAACACAAGAAGAATCTGGCACATCTTGTAGTGCCAAAAAGTAAAGAAATGTTAAGAAAAATGATGGAGACATATATCACAAGAATTATAGGAGTTTATTTGAAGGAGTTTCCCAATGGCCAAATCTGGGACAAGTGACTAACAAAATAAATAATAGTAATGAATTATAAGTTGCAGAGTAAATTAAATAGCTATGGTTCACACTGACATAAATAAATAATTGAATAACCAAATAAATCACAGGAAAGAAACAACTCTTCCTTACAGCAAATTCCAATTAGTAAGCGTAGAAAGAATTATTGAAATAGTAAATCACCTTTAGACAAACACCACTGGAGTAAGTGTTGTGGGAGTGAATTATCAATGAATGTTGAACTCAGGTGGTGGAAGTATAATGAGAAACAACATGTTTGCGCATTCTTAGACTATCTCCCCACAAGATACTTATTAATTACAATGGGGAAAATAATAACCTTACATTGGAGAAACCTGGAGGATATCAGTTAACCAAGTGCTCAAAGTTAGCATCAGCAGTGATAAGACATATTGGCATCATGGACCCCTGTTCTGATGCTCTGAGAAAGGCACGTGGCTCTTGCGGCATTCTTGCTGAAATGCATAACCTCAATCTCATCAGGAGAAGATGCCAGAGAAACTCAAATCGAGGAGTCTTCTATAAAATAACTGCCCAGGAATCTTAAAAAATGGCAAGGTCATGAAAGACAAAGAAACGCTGAAAAGTTCTCCCAGAGTAGAGGAAACTAAGGAGCATAACAGCTAGAGGCAATGTGGAAGGCTAGATTGAATTCTGGAACTGAAAAGAACACCAGTGAAGTAACTGGGGAAAATCGAATTGGATCTATAGATCCGATAGTAGTACCTTGTTTCTGTTAATGTCCTAATTTTGATCATGGTTTCATGGTCAGATCAAGTTTTGCTGGGGGTTCAGGAATAGAAGCAGCCTCTATACTGAAGAGACAGGTGACCCTTCTTCACCCCCTGTACCGCCCACCGGGTTGGCAGGCGGATGCCACTGGTTGTCACTGCTGGAGAGGAGCCAATAGTGCAGCAGGAGGTAAGACTTTTGAAGCACAAAAGACAGCAAAAAAAATTTCCCTGATTAGCACCCAGCCCCTGCCCCAAGTCTCTCTTAGAGGCTAGCAAGTTGCGTCCCTATGGAATAGGAACCTGCCACACGATGTTGCTTAACTTTGGGTCCCAGTTCAAAAATAAATAAAATAAATAAATAAATAAATAAATAAACCGTTGACAAAATTGATCACATAAATATTTAAAACTTCTGGATATAAAAAATACTATAAAATTAGTAACCACTGAAAAACTGGAGCAATACTGGCAACATATAACAAGGTATAAATCTCCTTATCATATAAGAAACCCTTGAAAATCAATCATCAGAAGATGAACACTTTGATATCAACAAAGGTAGGGGACATGAATAAGCATTTCACAAGAAATACTAATGGCCTGAGACACGAAAAAATATCTTATTGTTAAGCAAATGCAAATTAAATCAATGAGATACCACATTCTATGATTATAAATAATCAAAAAGAATATTAATAAATGACGTAGTGAGAAGGTAAATTGGTGCTTCAAATATGGTCAGCGGGATAGTAATTTTTAAAAATCTTTCTAGGGGCGCCTGGGTGACTCAGTTGGTTAAGCCTCCGACTTTGGCTCAGGTCAGATCTTACGTTGGTGGGTTCGAGCCCCGCGTCAGGCTCTGTGCTGACAGCTAACTCAGAGCCTGGAGCCTGCTTCCAGTTCTGTGTCTCCTTCTCTCTCTGACCCTCCCCCTTTCATGCTCTGTCTCTCTCTGTATCAAAAATAAATAAAACATTTTAAAAAATTTAAAAAAATCTTTCTAGAAGGCCGTTTGGCAATTTACAATAAAATTCCTAGAGGTGCACATACCCTTTGACCTGGTCATTTAAATTCAGTCATTTATTCTCAGAATATCCTCACACATGCATGCAAAGATACAAGGAAGTATTACATCATTGTTTATAACAGCAGATAAAGACCTAATCTAAATGTCCATTTGAATTATCCCCAACCAGAAGTGACCAAATTCTCAAAAATCAACAAGAAGAAATGAAGGTGATGCTTAGAAGAAAAAATATGCTTAACAAGTTCCTTTAACATGCTTTAAGGAACAGGATTGTGACTGGATTTATCTTGTCATCTTTTTCTCCTTTGTCTTTTTATCCCTTGAGGAACTGAATTCCTGTTTGTATGGATTACGCTATAATTTGACCATTAGTGCACCAAACTCTATCCATCCCCACCTGATCTCAGGTGTTGATTAAAAATGTTCTCCTCTGGGCTGTCTGCTGTTTGAACCAAATCAAGATTCACTGCTTGTGTTCCTTCTTTCAAAAAGAGATACACACTTAGCTTTGGGAGGTATCTACCTATAGATATACGTTGTGTATTATATATGATATCATGTCCTATTTATTGAATGCTTTTATATACATGTATTTATATATTATATATTTATACTATAGTTGTATATATATAGTTGCAGATTCTCAAGTAAGAATTTTATACTTCAAAGTATTATACTGACCTACTGACCTTATAAAGATAAATCTTATTAGATTCATTCTTCTATATAAATTTAACTGATTGATACCCAATCTTATATAAGTGTTTTTGTTTTTAACAAGGATTTACAGAGTGAAATATGTATTAAAATATATGCATTCTAATGATAAGATTTTTTATTAGAAGGAGTATGAATAATTTTTTAAATAATATTATATTCAATAAAGCCTTTTGTATATCTAGAAAGCATATGTTTGGTAATATCTGAAGTACTATATTTGAATGTTGCAGGATCAGAAACTTATTTTAAAAAGCAGAACTACAAATACTACAGAAAATCATAAAAAGTCATCAATGGGTGGAAGCAAACCAAATGTCCATCAAGGGATAAATGGAGAAACAAAATGTGTTACATCTATACAATAGAATATTATGCAGCCTTGAAAAGAAAGGAAATCCCAGAGCACCTGGGTGGCTCAGTCATATAAATGTCCAGCTCTTGATTTTGGCCCAAGTCATGATCAAGCCCTGAGTTGGGCTCCGTGCTGAGTGTGGAGCCCGCTTAAAATTCCCTCTCTCCCTCTCCCTCTGCTCCTCCCCCACTTGCTCTTGGAAGAAAGAAAGACAGAGAGAGGGAGGGAGGAAGGAAGGAAGGAAGAAAAATAAAATTCTATAAACATGCTAAATGGATGAATTATGATGCTAAGTAAAATAGGTCAGTCACAAAATGACAAATACTGAGCAATCCCGCTACATAAGGTGTCTAAAGGAGTCAAATTCATAGATACAGGACTGTCATATGGTGATTACAAGGGGCTGGCAGAAGAGAAAAAGGAGTGATTGTTGTGTAACAAAGTTCTGGAGATCTATTTTGCAACAATGTGAATATACTTTCACCCTACTAAGCTGTACATTTAAAAATGGTTAAGGTGGCTGAGGTGCCTAGGTGGCTCAGTCCGTTAAGCACCCAACTCTGAACTCTGGCTGAGGTCATGATCTCACGGTTTGTGGGTTTGAGCCCCGCATCAGGCTCCATGTTGTCAGCAGAGAGCCTGCTTGGGATTCTCTCTCTGCCCCTCCCCCTCTCATGTTTGCTGTCTCTCAAAATAAATAAATAAAAACTAAAAAAAAATGACTAAGGTGTTACACTTTATGATATGTGTTTTTCACCACTAAAAATAAACAGCCATTTTTAGTTAAAAAAAAAAAGTTACAGGTGATGCTGAGCTTCCAAGCTATTACAGGAGCTATTTATTCACTTATTTTGATTTCTGTAGTCCACCTGCTAGGTGCTAAGTGCTTGGCTAATTGTTGGAGATTAAGAAATGATCCCTGCGCTCTAGAGTTTTTGGTCCTGCTGGAGGCAGAGAGAAATAAACGGTGTGAGACGGTAAGGACCCCAGAGTGGGGATGAGAACAAGTTGCCGGGAAACACAGAGAAGGGGGCATCACCTGGTCTTGGAGTGGGTGGTCAGGAAAGGCTTCCCATCTCCTTGCTGACGTGCAGGGAGTCAGTATAAGTTAGCGGGACACAGGTGCAGAATGAAAGACCAGATGAGGCACAGGCAGCGAGTCGGGGACAGTGAGAAGCAAGGCGTGATCAGAATCAGGGGTTGGAGAAAATTGAGGAGATGAAGGAGACTGACAGAGGGGGCCTTGCCAAGGAGTTTGGATCTTACCTTTTTTTATTTAAAATTCTTTTAATGTTTATTTATCTTTGCGGGGGAGAGAGAGAGAGAGAAACAGAGTGTGAGCTGGGGAGGGGCAGAGAGAGGGAGACACAGGATCAGAAGCAGGCTCCAGGCTCCGAGCTGTCAGCACAGAGCCCGACGTGGGGCTCCAGCCCACCAACTGCGAGATCATGACCTGAGCCAAAGAAAGACGCTTAACCGGGTGAGCCACCCAGGTGCCCCGGATCTTATCTTGGGATCAATAAGAAGTCATGAACTCGGTTCAAGGAGTGGGGGTGATGTGTCCAGATTTGCATCTTGAAGGGATAATTCTGGTTCCTCTAGTCAGAGGCAGGATATCAGTAAAGATTAAACAGGTGACAGATGACTTTTGCAGTAGACTGAGAAATGAGTGAGAGGAGAAGAAACAATGAGTTTGAACAACTTTTTCTACAAGTGTGGCTTTGAGCAAGAGGAGGTGGCAAAAGAGCGGCAGGGAAGTCTGGAGAGAGGGGGTGTGTGTGAGAGACAGTGGAGGGAAGGGCATGTTTTAACAGAGGATGGGAGCTGTTCCCTGCGGGGAAGGGAGGGTGCGGGACCACATCTCGCTTCATAGGACTTCGGAGGGACGGGGTGGACTGTCCTGTTTTAAGAATAGATTCGGGTTGGTGTTTTGTAAGTTTGCCATTGGAAAGCTGCGAAGTTCTCATATTATGGTTTGCTGTTAGTCTGTAAATTGGAAGGCAGGTTCATTCTGGAGGACTAAATGGAGAGATGGTGGTTTACAGTGAGGCTTAAGTATGAAACTGGAGCTAAGAGGAGGAGGAGAGAGAATGGACTCTGGAACAGTGAGACTTCAGAGCATCACGGGGCCCAGAGGAAGCCAGAGACTCTAATTCTGTCCAGGGTATTTTTGTGGTGGTCGCTATGAAGTTCAGCGCCAAGTTTGTGGTGGTCGCTATGAAGTTCAGCGCCAAGTTTGTGGTGGTCGCTATGAAGTTCAGCGCCAAAGATGCTTCTCTTAAATCTAATCGACGTGTTCTGCCTGGCTTCCTTGTATCTAGACATTGAGGTACCAGAAGACCTTAGACAGTACCCTCTGAATTCACTATAGGCTTAGGAAAAAATATTGAAGAGACATTGTCCTACCAAAAAGAAAAAAATCAAAATATACCATTGGGTCATAGCTATTGAAACAGTGTATTATTTTTTTATTGTTTTATTATTTATTTATTTATTTATTTATTTTTTGCTCCATAATATTTTATTGTCAAATTGTTTTCCATACAACACCCAGTGCTCTTCCCCTCAAGTGCCCTCCACCATCACCACCACCTCTTTTCCCCCCTCCCCCTTCCCCCTCAACTCTCAGTTCATTCTCAGCATTCAATAGTCTCTCCAGTTTTGCATCCCTCTCTCTCCCCAACTCTCTCTCCCTCCTCCGTTCCCCCTGGTTCTCCATTAGGTCTCTCTTGTTTTCCTGCTAGACCTATGAGTGCAAACATATGGTTTCTGTCCTTCTCTGCCTGGCTTACTTCGCTCAGCATGACACCCTCAAGGTCCATCCACTTTCCTACGAAGGGCCATATGTCATTCCCT
>NC_043715.1:39788261-39839266 GCF_006229205.1 Suricata suricatta | reverse complement strand
TCTTCTTGATCCACTCATCAGGTGATGGACATTTAGGCTCCTTCCATGTTTTGGCTATTGTTGACATTGCTGCTATGAACATTGGGGTACATGTGCTCCTATGCATCAGCATTTCTGTCTCTCTTGGGTAAATCCCCAGCAATGCTATTGCTGGGTCATAAGGGAGTTCTATGGATAGTTTTTTGAGGAACCTCCACACGAAACAGTGTATTATTATTGGCCCAAGATAGCCCAGTGGAACAGAAGAGAAAATCCCAAAGCAGCAGTTACATGTGGGAATTTAGAAGAATGTGGCCAAGTCTCTGGGAGAAAGAAAGGATCAGTCAATAGATGGGGAAGTGATGGCTGGTATTTGTTAGATGCCTACCACGCACTATTCACAAAAGAAGTTCTGGACGAATTAAGGATTGAAGTATTAGGAAAAAAAACTTGTTAAATCATTAGAGTAAAATATTTTCCTACATACACAGATTGAGGAAGTTTCTCCTAAATAATTCATGAGACCTAGAATTCCAAAAAGAACATATCAACAGATTTGACCACGTACAAACTAAAAAAAACAAACCCACAAAAAATGTATCACCAAGAAAAGAAACAGTCTAAGCTAGAGGGTTAAAGAATAAGCTGCAAACTGGGAGAAAGTACTCGTAACATATATACCCCACACAGGATGAGCTGCTACAAATCCTTCTCCTACTCGGCCTGGGTCGCTTTTACTATGAATGAGGAGTCCATATGTGTGGGTTTATTTCCAGACTCTGTTCTGTTCCATTGGTCTGTCCACTCTTGTGCTAAAAGCATAATGACATATTATGGTAGCATAGTAATGTTTTTATATCTGGTATTATAAAGCCTCCAAAATCTCTTTTTTTCAAATAAAAAGAAAAAATTAGAAAAAAATGTTCTTTTGCCTAAATTTGATGGCTCTGGTATTCATTATGTCAAATATTAATTTACAGCTGCTCTAACACCAAAATAGAAGGGCGCCTGAGTGGCTCGGTCATTTAAGCATCTGACTCTTGATTACAGCTCAGGTCATGATCTCGCGGTTCATGAGTTCAAGCCCTGCATTGGGCTCTGCAATGACAGTGTAGACCTGCTTGGGACTCTCTCTCCCTCTCCCTCGGCCCCTTTCCCCCTCTCTCAAAATAAGTAAATAAACATTAAAATAATAATAATAATAACAACACCAAAATAGAAAGAAAAAGGTTTTACTTGTTCAGTAACAGCATCAAAATTTGTAAAGCTAAAAGTTGAAAATATAAGGGGGAAAATATGAAACTACATTTTTAGTGGGATATTTTAATGTATCTTTTATTTTTTGGATAAGTCAAGGAGATAAATATTTTTAAAAATATGGAATCAAAGGGGCCTAGATGGTGAAATAAACAAAAACTTCAAAGCAGTTATAAACATGTTTAAAGACCAAAAGGAAATAATGCTTAAAGAATTCAAGGAGGGGCACCTGGGTGGCTCAGTCAGTTAGGTGTCTGACTTCGGCTCAGGTCACAATCTCGCAGTCCGTGAGTTTGAGCCCTGCGTCAGGTTCTGTGCTGACAGCTTGGAGCCTGGAGCCTGCTTCGGATTCTGTGTCTCCTTTTCTCTCTGCCCTGCCCCCATTCACACTCTGTCTCTATCTCAAAAATAAATAAACATTAAAAATTAAAAAAAAAAACAAAGAATTCAGGGAGAGGATGATAACAGTCTCATCAAACAGAGAACAGCAATAAAGAGATAAGATTACTTGAGCAACAACACAGAAATCCTGGAGCTGAAAAGAATAGTATTCAAGGGGCGCCTGGGTGGCTCAGTCGGTTAAGCCTCCGACCTTGGCTCAGGTCAGATTTCACATCCGTGGGTTCGAGCCCCGCGTCAGGCTCTATGCTGACACCTAGCTCAGAGCCTGGAGCCTGCTTCTGGTTCTGTGTCTCCTTCTTTCTCTGACCCTCCCCCTCTCATGCTCTGTCTCTCTCTGTACCAAAAATAAATAAAACATTAAAAAAAAGAACAGTATTCAAAACAAAAACTTATCTAGAGAGGCAGGCTCAACAAAAGATTTGAGTTGGCAGAAGCAAATCAGTGAAATTAAAGATAGATCAACATCTATCCACAGAGAGTAAAATAATAATAATAATAATGAAGAAAGCAAAAATATTAACAGTCTCAGGAAAATGTGAGACATCACTATAGGCACAAAAATACGCATAAAGGAGTTGCTGAAATAGAGAGAAAGGAGCATTAAAAATATTTGTAAAAACAATGGCTAAAACTTCCCAAATTTGATGAAAAACATTAATCTATGTAGCCAGGAAGTTTAACAGACTCCCAAGTATGATAAACAAAGAGATCCACACCCAGATGCATCATAGTAAAAATGCTGCAGGACAAAGACAAAGATAAAATCATTAAAGCAACGAAAGAAAACAGCTCATCACATACAAGGAATCCCTGGGAAGATTAACAGCCGACTTTTCATCAGAATGGAAGCTGGAGATCAGTGGGATGATACGTCCGAAGTGCTGAAAGTAGAACATTGCCGGACAATAATCTTATACCCAGTAAAATTATCTTTAAATAATGACGGCAAAATAAAGACATTCCTAGACAAACAAAACCTGAGAGAATTTGTTGATAGCACACCTGTCTGACAAGAAGCATTCAAGCAAAAAGTAAGTGATTTCACCCAATAAATTGAATGCACACATGTGTGCACCCACACACATAGAGCTTTGGTTAAAGGTAATTAGGTAGCAATTGCAAAAAAAAAAACAGCACATAACTGGCTATTTCTTCTCCTGGTTTCCCTAAACTGATTTGTAAACAACGTGTATGTAATTGTACTGTTAGGTCTACAAGATAGAGAAATACCATATACTTGGTAATGACTTTATATAGAAGGAAAGTGGGAGCAGAGTATACAGGGGTGAGGGAAGGACACAGGTGATAATCCAAATCTTACAGTAATAAGGGAACCTGAAAGGGCACATAAGAAGGTAATATAACGACTCTAAAAATACACACAGCATTCCCTTGAACAATGCAGGGCAAGGGGGCACTCACCCCGGTGCAGCTGAAAATCTGCCTGTAACTTCTGACTCTTCTCCAACTTCACGACTAACAGCCTACTGTTGACTGGAAGCCTTACTGAAAACGTGCACCATCGGTTAGCACGTGTGTCGTATGTCATCTGTATTACATACTACATTCTTACAATGAAGTGAGCTAGAGAAAAGAAAATGTCATTAAGAAAATCATAAGGAGGAGAAAATACATGTGCAGGATTGTGCTGTAAAAAATCCGCATGTAAGTGGACCCGCAGTTCAAACTTGGGTTATTCGAGGGTTGGTTCTACTGGCTCTTCTTTCTTCTCTGTTTCTTTAAAACACATGATACGGCACAACGTGTTAATTGTAACATTATTGAGTTTTTAACACATAAAGACATAATATTTATAATAATAATACCATAAAGGGGACAGAATGAAGCCTTTGAGGATTAAAATGTCTATATTTCATTGGGACTAAGCCATTATAAATCTGAAGTCGATTTTGATGTTAGGTTACCATTAGGATATGGTGGTTGTCATACCTTGTGAATGTGCCAGAAAACTTTGAAATATATACCTCAAATCAGTGAATTGTATGGTATGCGAATTGTGTCTCAAGAAGTATGTTATTTTAAAAAGACATGGAAGATCTGAATCACAACGTATAACTGTGATTTAATACCTAAAATGTATCAGTGCTGCACTGATCAAAGAACACACATTCTTTTCAAATATCCATGACACATTCACACACATAAAACTTTACTTTAGGCAATAAAGTAAATATGAATATATTCCCAAAAAGTAGAACATCTATTGTCTACAATGCAATAAAACTAGATATTAAGTAAAAAGATCAACAAAATAATCAAATAACTTACAAATCAAATGAAAAATAGTCTTTAAAAGATCTTTCGGGTATAATAAGTCTTTTGGATATAATAAAAATGGCATTTTCAGTTATGCTTAGAAAATAATTATGAGAACAGTATATAATAAATTTTGATGATAGAGCCAAAGCTTTAGTGACTCAAGAAAAATTTATAGTTTTAGGCTTTGGTTCGAGATTAAGCATGTATTATTGGAAAAGAATAAAGGACCATCATTCAGTTCTGGGAAGTAAAAGGGGATTTCTTTATCCGAAGCCTGATATTTACAAAGTTGCTCAGAGAATCCAAGATAATCGTGACATGAAACTATGAATGGCCGTGGATGATGAGTTTGCTATGGTTAGATTGAATTCTCTCACACATCTGACCCAACAGGGGAGTGGTCTTGTTTTTCCTGTGACCATTTCAAAGGGTCAGTCTTCTTGGCAATGGACTGGTATACAAACACAACAAATTTAACCTGGTGTGAGATTGCAGGAAAAGGCCAGATTTCACCCAGCCTGTGAAAGTCATATTGATCGTATCACAGGCCAAGTCCTCGACAGCGGTGGATGGGACAAGATTCCGACAAGTTACCAAGTGAGGTGGGGAATCAAGGGATAAAGGATACTGGCGTCGAGGAGAATGAGTGTAAAGCAAAGCTCTTGGGAGAAGTAACAAGGTGACCCTTTGTCGCCACGTGGAGACTACGGAGGGGAGTCCACACGGGATTGTCACCCACCGCAAGCGGGACTTCCCCCAACAACGCCAGATGCATTCTTTGTTCATTTCAAGAGCTGTGCACAATGGCAACGGTACCCCACATTTTCTGAAATATAAAATAAAATGAGCTTTTGTAATGCTTGTATAATTTTCTTTTTAAAATTTTTTTATGTTTTTTATTTTTGAGAGACAGTGTGAGCAGGGGAAGGTCAGAGAGAGAGGGAGACACAGAATCTGAAGCAGGCTCCAGGCTCTGAGCTAGCTGTCAGCACAGAGCCCGATGTGGGGCTCGAACCCACAAACTGTGAGATCATGACCTGAGCCGAAGCCGGACACTTAACCGACTGAGCCCCCCAGGTGCCCCAAGGCTTGCTTAATTTTCAAAGCAAAGCCCCAATCATATCTTTTTTCACTATATTATGAAATATTGGCTCCTGTCTTAAGTACTTAAGTAGATCCACTCCAATTGTGTGTGTGTGTGTGTGTGTGTGTATGTGTGTGTGTGTGTGTGTGTGTAGCACTATTTGTCCTAGGATAATGAGGATTGAACCTTTTGTCAACAATTGGTTGCTTAGCGTGAAGCTCTGATTGCTGTCAAGGTGAAGGCAGGAGGCTGGGGCACTTTGGCACGAGGGGAACACCTCACAGGTGGAGTGAGCTGCCGCCCTGGCCCCCGCCAGAAGGGCGTGGTGCTGGGGAGGCCTCCTGGCCCACTGTGCCCTGGTCAATGGAAGCTCGGCCCTAGGCGGTCCCAAGCCCTGTAGACAGTATGGCACGTTTTCAGACAGGTGGGTCCAAACCCTGATTTCCCTTGAATCATCAGTGATAGGCCGTGGAGGTCAATCTTTTGCCTGCCAGGTCCAGCTTTTGTGGCAACACGCCTTACCTTCGCTGCCCGTCTCTCCCTCACCCAACACCGGGCATCCTTCCCGATGGAAACCAGCTTCCCTTGATTCCAGCTGATACGCGTAGGAAACAGGGCTGGGAGATGCCCCACTGGCGGCCGTACCTGAGCCCCACAGGGACAGCCGTCTCGCCTTCTAGAAACCACTTGTTTCACACACGAAAGTTATCACTGAGTTGGCTTCCAGTATCGGTGTCCAGAGTTCGGACTGACAGGCAGTTTTTTCCTTGGAACAGTGGATTCCAAACTTCTGTGCCAAAGCGAAGATGCCTCTGATAGTGCGCGTGGCCTGTCATGGCCTGTTCTGACCTTATTTTTGTATTTGTACTCCAGACCGACATGCCACCTCTCAACTGGGACTCTGACAGAGTTTATGGTATTACTCTTTAGCCTGGTGGACTATGTCTTTTGACAGGGTAAACTGAAAGGGTTTGGCTCTCAACAGTGATTAACGTATGGCTGCCACATTCTAGCTTTTAGGTTTCAAGGTCTAATTTTTTCTCTGATTCTATTTCTGAAGTTTCTCGATGCATGGAAAAATAAAGGATTTTTTAGATTAAATGCAAGTATGAGTCATAAACTCTGTGTTCATTTTTCGATGCACACTTTAACACAGTAAATTAACTCCAAGCAAATGCCATTTGGGTATAGGGTGGATCTCCTCAATGGTCAGTGGTCACTGGCCTTTGGCTTCCTGTTGATCAGCAACTGAAAGGAACCCACCATCCAGCCTCATCAAGTTTGGTCACCCACGGATTTCTAAGTCATGCCATCCATTGGACCTTTCCAGCGTTGCTTTTCCCAGCTGTGGGATTTTCTAATCTAATTTAGGGTATAAAAAACACTAATGCAATTGGATAACCCAACTTTGTATTATTTTTCTTCCTTTTATTTTAGAGAGAGAGAATCTACATGCACATGGACACGAGTGGGGGGAGGAGCAGAGGGAGAGAGAGAGACAGAGAGAGAGACAGAGAGAGAGAGAGAGAGAGAGAGAGAGAGAGAGAGAGAATCTCAAGCCGTCTCCATGCTCAGCACGGACCCCGATGTGGAGCTCAATCCCATGACCCTGGGATCACGACTAGGGCTGAAATCAAAAGTCGGATGCGCAACCGACTCAGCCACCCAGGCGTCCCCAGACTTGTATGTTTTTGCTTCAAGGTACAACCTCAGGATTTAAATGTTTTACATCAGATATTGAATATTTAATACATGACTAAATTGATGAGTCACCAACAAACAAAACTTGATTTTCCTCTGGGGGCGTGCCTTTATTCACCCAGTACATATATCTGTCATCCAAAAGGGTGTGTGCAATTATTTCAGTGTGGGAGAATTTCAGATGATTAGCTACAACCTCAATGTTTTGAAGGTGTGACTGTTGTGGGCAAAGCCAGATAATTAATTAGATTTGAACAGTCTGTGTGCCCAATGTCTGTCCTTGAAATTAACTGAAGCTCTTCCAAAAAGAAAAAAAGAAGAAGAAGAAAGGATTGCTTATGTCTTTTGGAACATAAATCATAAAACCTTAAAATGTTTCAATAATTCTTAAAATGTCAGTAATTGCCCTAGTTCTCTGCGCTTAAAGGGATTTATTAAGAATTATTTTCCCATGACAACTTAAAATTAAAAAAAACTCTTGAAAAAAAGGAACTGGAATAATTAGCTTTGATGAATTCAAATTAAAGTTCCACACTGTAGTTCCGGGAGCGGAGTGTAAAGGGGCAGCTGTGCTCTGAAAACACCCTCCGTGGATGAGCATGTCACCCGTGGAGGTGAGGCCAGGGCCCGGGCAGGCCGCCTCCGTTCACCCAGCACATGGGTCCGCCAGGGCTTGGCTCTTTGACGGCTTCGAGACCAGGCAGAGTGCCTTGGTTTTGCAAAGAAGGTCTTGTGATCTGGGCCCCAAACATAGGAAAGCCTCTCCCTGCGCCATCGCGAAGGAAGCCAGCCGGGCACCCGGGCCCTGGCATCACCTTCCATGCCCCCTCGCCGGTGCCCCACTCCGTCTGGAGGGCCTGAGGTCTCTCATGACTCCGTGGCTCCTGGTGGCTTCTTGTGTGCCCCCCACGCGTCAGGTAACTCCAGAGGAATAGAGAAAACACTGACGTTTCTCAGCTTTATTCAGTAAGGATCAGACACACTTCAAATGATGGAGAGAGCATCTGAGTAGGCGAACAACAGTCTCCTAAAAGTAGACTTCACCCTCTGATTCAGTGACAGGCATCTCTAGAATGTTCTTTTTCATGAACCATACTCATCAATGTTAAGCTCAGGATAAAGGGTCAAGGAAAAAACACTCTTTTCTGGCAAAGACTGGACAATAAATTTAGGACAACTGCAAAGGGATTTGTGGGAAGATCTGTGGGCTCCCAGACTTGATAGGGGATGAACCTGTTCTCAGGAGTGTCCCGGCCTCATCTCTGTAGCAGCCAATCAAGGTGTGGCTGCTTGGGGCGCTTGGGTGGATCAGTCGGTTAAGCATCTGACATGGGCTCAGATCATGATCTCACAGTTTGTGGGTTCAAGCCCTGTGTTGGGCTCTGTGCTGACAGCTCAGAGCCTGGAGCCTGCTTCGGATTC
Organism: Suricata suricatta; assembly: GCF_006229205.1. Lineage (NCBI taxonomy): Eukaryota > Metazoa > Chordata > Mammalia > Carnivora > Herpestidae > Suricata > Suricata suricatta. The sequence continues at coordinate 39,831,141 of NC_043715.1, read as the reverse complement.
TGTGTCTCCCTCTCTCTCTGCCCCTCCCCTGCTCACGCGCTCTCTCTCTCTCTCTCTCTCTCAAAAATAAATAAAACATAAAAAATTAAAAAAGAATGTGGCTGTTTGGGTTGAACTTGTATCCGCCATGGTCACTGCTGCCTGCAGATGGCCTGTCATCCTTGTGTTACTCACTCAAGATCTGTCAGCTGTCCCATGCCCCCGCACCCTGCCAGTATCCGAGAGAGGAACAATTTGCCTCTTCAAGTTCCACAAAGGCTGGGGGGCAGCAGGAAACCGTGACCTAGGGTCCCCCCCGCCCCGTGCAGAGACCAAGCAGTGGGGAAAGATCTCTTCTCATGAGGACTGAGGTTCCACTGTGAGGGAAGACAGAAGCTGGCCCCAAACTCAACCCAGGGCCCTGCCTGGCCGAGAAGCTAAAGGGGCCCCTGTGATGAGGGCCGGGAGTCCCTCTTCTGAACGCTTCTAGCGTCCACGGGGGTCCCGCACCTCCGTCCGCTCACAAGTCTCCCCGGGGTCCTTGAGTGCCTCCCAGCGAGACGGCAAGCTTCTTCCGGTGACCTGCAAGGAAGCCCGCGCAGCGCTGAGAACACAACAGTTACTCAAGACATATGTGCGGACTGAGAATAGGAAACCAATGGCATATGTGAGTGTGTGAAAGGGCACCGAGCGCGGCTCTGGAGAGCTAGCCAGCGTCTGCGGGCAAACGCCGGAGATGGACGAGTCACATCATCGTCTGAAATCCACGAGACCTTGGGGCAGGTACTTCTCCTTCCGGGGCCTCAGTTTCCTCATCTGTAGATACTGAAGATAAAACCTATCTTGAAGGGTTGTTGGGAAAAGTAGAGATCTGGCAATTACCGGGCATCCAACTCACAATTTTAACGGTTATAATTGGACATGGACGTTTTCATATGGCGTTCCTCAAACAGACGCTCCATGCCGTGATTAAAGACAAACGTGTGTGTCTTTGAGTTCGTCTTTAGAGAATCTTTGGTTAACCCCAAATTTGCTTTACATCATAGAGGATGTACGTATTACATACATAATTTTTTAACTTCCAAAATTTTTACACCTTAATATTAGATTAACATTTATTAATAATTTATTAGGGACGCCTGGGTAGCACAGTCAGTTAAGCATCTGACTTCAGCGCAGGGCGTGATCTTGCGGTCACGAGTCTGGGCCCCACATTGGGCTGCTGCTGCCCGCATGGAGCCCGCTTCGGATCCCAGGTCACCTTCTGTCTCTGCCACTTCCCTGCTCACATGTGCATGTTCTCTCCCTCCCTCAAAAATAAATAAGCATTTAAAAAATGACTTTAAATGGTACTAGACAACGGAGAAGGCGCAACCTCATCCTGTGTCTGGAAAATATGTTACCATATCCTTTGGGTAACAACAGAAACATCTTTCTTTCTTTGAAGTACAGTCGACACCCAGTGTAATGTTAGTTTCAGACCTACAGCACAGTGACTGGACACATCTATACATTAAGCTATGCCAACGTCAGGTCCAGTTACTGTCTGTCACCACACGACACTGTTACAGTACCACTGACTACGCTGTGCTTTCCGTTCTCTGTGACTGACTCATCTCACAACGGGAAGCCTGTATCTCCCACTCCCCTTCACCCATTTTCCCATCCCCCCTTCCTTCCCCTCTGTTTGCTCTCTGTATGGATGGGTCTATTTCTGCTTCCCAGCAAAGACTTTTTAATCAAAGTTTTCAGTTTGAGAGGAGGCAAGAAGACGAGGAGGCTTGGCACTCAGTTAAAGAAGGTACTGCGTTTTCAATTGTCCCCAAGCATCTACTGAGTGCTCATTGCGTGCATGGCTCGCTCCTGGGCATTTAGTTCGTACCAATATGTACAAATGGGAGGAGGTCCTTGCCTGCCGAGGGTGACAGTCATCACTGTGGTAAAAGGTGGTAAATACTGTGGAGGAAAGGCTGCGGCGCCGCGTACATTTAAGTAGGATGGGGAGGTGGGCCTGGGTGGGGAGGCCATGTGGGAGCAGATGTGTAGAGTGATCAAGAAAATCAAACCCCCCTAAATGTGCCAGAAGAACAGAATTCCCTAGAATGGCTTTCTGCAGGTGCCGCTTTACTCTGAAAGCTGCCAGGCTTGTTTTTCCCTCTTAGGACATGGCATTGTAGATGTAATTACAGTCATTCTTCGGGGAAATAGCTTCTCCCTTCCTCCCAGCCCTCTTTCCCAAAGGTTATATTTGGATATGTGCTCAGAGAGGCAGCCCGACTTATAATAAGGAAAAAAAGTAAATTCTTGTGTCTTGACATGAAATTTGTTCCTGCAGGGAGATTTTTGTAAAATTTCGAAATTTAAGTAAATCCCACCCAAATTACATACTTAGTGAATTCTGTTTTTATAAGGGGCCTATTGATCCACAAATGTGTCCAAACAAGAGCAAGTGGGGTATACCCGGGGCTGTGTTTTCTAGCATGGATTTAGGAACCGCCATCCCTATTTCCAAAGGCACCCTTGACCCCTGCCAGGATTTTGCTCTCCTTCACCTGGAAACGCAAAAGAGTTGTGGCCTTGGGCCAAAGAGACACCAGCATAAGGAAATCCCCACCTGCAATTACTGAGATATTCGTGAAACCAAGATTGTTATGAAAATAATTCCAGTTTTGATACAGAATCCTCCCAGAGTCAACACAGGAAACACAGATGCCAAATCTTAGGCGTTCCAAAGGTAACTCTCCTGTTAGCTCGTTTTTTTTCTCCTGTTACATCAAAACTAGAGACACCCAATAAACTACTTAAAAAAAAAAAAAAGAAAATCCCAAAACAGTAAAAATTAAAACCAGATTAGTAAAATAGTATTTAATAGGAGTCTATTGCGCATGTAAGAAATAATTTGCATGTTAGGAGCTTTCAAACCCAATACTTTATGAAGCTCAGAGGTATAATGTTATAGGATTTCTCATAAAGTAAATGCAGGAGTTGTTTAATCTTTTACAGTGATTGGTTACTACAGTGGGAGTTTCCAGGTAGCGGAGGATTAGCTTAAACGTGATTACCGCATATCATTTTAGGAAGATGACTTAAATATCTTTTATGGTTATCAAAGACATTTATAAGAAATAACCTAAGTTTTGCCTTTGTTCATGAAATTGACTGGATTTAGTTTTGCTTACATGGCTTTTCAAGACGGATTTTCAGGCTTGGTCTATTTTATTTTATTTTATTTTTTGTTTTATTTTAATTTATTTTATTTTTTAAAAGTGTAGTTATGTGACAAAGCTTATTAATTTGTTAGAATGAAATTTTTCATGCAGCTTGCATTAGCCATGGTCTCTGCAGCATTCTCTCTTCTTAGCTTCCTATTTTAACGTGACAAATATCATGAACAATGAAAAATAAATGATAATTGATCTTGGAAAAAAAAAACTAGAGACACCCAAAGCCTCGGATCCCAGTGCTCAGCTCCGCCGCCCTGTGGTGCCAGGGAGAGGCCGGGAAGAGGGGACTCTGGAAATGGCACACTCAACCAGCCTTGGGACACCTAAGTCCAAATTCAGCTGAATAATCAGTTGGGAATAAAGAATCCAAACCCTGAAGAGAGATCTGTGCCAAAAGTGAGTTTTAGACCCTTCTGGGATGCAGACGCTGCTTGGGTAAATGTGTTGAACTCTATTCTTGTCTTGTTTACCCAAGCTCTCTTCTCTCCTGAATCCCTCCTCAAGGCCGTCATAAAAAGTGGTCCCTTATCTAAGCTCCTCTATCTAAGAATAGTCAACTTAACGTTCCTTTGAGAATGGGAGGTGTAGTCTTTGGGGAGAAATTTCCCAAACTTGCTGAGGACCTGAATTACAGCTGGCAGAGAATAATGCCAGCCCAACCTCGTGGCCTCCACCTGCCATGGACAGAAAACAGGGACATTGGGATTGTCCTGACAAAGGTGGCTTTTAATTTTATTATAATTTTTAAAGTTTATTTATTTATTTGAGAGAGAGAAAGAGAGCACCAGGGCATGTGCACATGTGCATGTGCGGGTACACATACACACACACACACACACACACACACACACACACACACAGTGAATGGGGGAGGAGGAGAGAGAGACAGAGGGAGAGAGAGAATTCCAAGCAGGGTCCTTCCTGGACGCTCAGAGCCTCACGCTGGGAGATGGGGTGCTCTATCTTTAGAAACTGTGAGATCATGACCTGAGCCAAAATCAAGAGTTCAGTGCTTAACCAACTGAGCCCCCCGGAGGTGGCTTTTTAAAATCAGTTGCAGACCAGTATCAGGATGGGTGAGGGGCTTTATCTTTTTTAATAAACTGATATACTGACGAAAACTGCCCGAACCCAAAGGGCCAGGTCGATGCCACTGCATGAGGTGAGCACCCAATCAAGGAACAGAAGCCCTGTCATGTTTCCCCACCCCCCCCATCACTGTCCTTCCTCCTGGAACACCACGGAGTAGTTTTGCTTATTTTTAAACCTGATGTAAATGTAATTCTCTAGAATGTGCAGAATGTACGCTCTCATGTCTGGCTCTTTTTTTTAATTAAAAAAATTTTTTTTAATGTTTTATTTATGTTTGAGAGAGAGAGTGACAGCGTGAGCAGGGGAGGGTCAGAGAAAGTGGAAGACACAGAATCTGAAGACAAGCTCTAGGCTCTGAGCTGGCAGCACAGAGCCTGACACAGGGCTCAAACCCACGCACCATGAGATCATAACCTGAGCCGAAGTCGGACACTTAACCGACTGAGCCACCCAGGCGCCCCTGACTCTTTTCACTCAGCATTATGTCCATGAGATTCACCTATGTTGGGAGGAGTATCAATAGACAGTTCATCTTTATTATTCTATTGTGTGGACATGTCGAGTTTTATGTACTCACGTATTCACTGTGAATATTTGGTTTGTCTCCATTTGGGGCCCCTAGGAATATCTTCATGAGCATTCTTGTACATGTCTTCTGATATCACGTGTCTGCATTTCTGTTGCATGTACACCTAGAAAATGAATCGTGTCTGGACACAGTGTAGCAGGATTCTGCGCAGAGAGTTTTAACACTGAGGCTTTTCTTTCCAGGAAACAACTTTGTTTCTGTCGGCATGGCTCAGTTGGGTTCGAACCGGGAGAACTGAGCCCTGAATGCCACGTAGCATAGTTTTTAAATAAATTTTTCTACTTCTTTGTCTCCCATATGTGGTAACACACACACATGCAGTCTGATTAAATGTCCTCATGTTACAAGGTTGTGAGGGATGTTGTCCTGTATGTGTATAGCCAGGTTACCTTGAGGTTTTTTTTTTTCTTTCCTTAGGGAGAGGACCCGACCACAGCAGGCTATGTGTGTCTTTCAGCTTTACTTGATGTTGCCCAGCCATTTTCCAAAGGAGTTATATCAATCCACACTTTCAGTATAGGAAAGGGTCAGCTTCTCCAGGTTATGGGCTGAACTCTATCCTCCTAAAGTTCATACGTTGAAGTCCTAACCCCTAGTCCTTCAGAATGTGACTGTATTTGGAGACAGGGTCTTTGAAGAAGTAATTAAATAATCATCAGAGTGGCCTGTGATTCAATACAACCATCCTTATAAGAAAAAGGAAATTAGGACACAGATACACACTATGGAAGACCACATGAACACACAGGGAGAAGGTGGTTCCGACCAGCCAAGAAGAGAGACGTTCATAAGCCAACCATCTGACACCTTGATCTTGGACTTCCAGACTCCAAAACTGTAAAGAAATAAATTTCTGGTGTTTAAGCCACTCCCTCTGTGGTACTTTGTTACCGCAGCCCTACCCGACGAATACACTCCATGCCATGTCTTCACTAACATGTGGTCTGGTCATTTTTATTTTAGTGGGGTGTACACTGCTAATTCATTATCCTATTAATTTGCATTTTCCTGACACCTAACAAAATAGTGCAGCCTTTCCCATGTTTACTGATCATTTGGAGAGCCTCTGGTGAATTGCCAATCCAAATCTTTTTCTACTGGGATGTCTTTTTTTTATTTGTGAGTGTTCTTTATATGTTCTGTTTGTAAGTCCTTTGTCAGACATAAGTTAGTAAATATCTTCTCCCATTCTGTGGCTTGCTTACTGTTCTTCTTCTTCTTTTTTTTTTTTATATTTTGGCCTTACTATTCTTTTAAGAATGTCTTTTGAGGAGCAGAAGTTCCTAATTTTAATAGAATCCAATTTGTCAACCTTTTTCTTTATGTTTTGTGTTCTGTTTAGGAAAGCTTTCCCTACGTCATGGTAATGTAGATCTTCTACATTTTCTCCCAGAAGCATTGTTGTTCTAACTTTCACATTTAGATCACCAAGATGACACGAATTTATTTTTACGTATGCTCTAGGGTAATGTCGAGATTCATTTTTTTCTTGTGAAGATATTCAATCGATCTAGCACCATTTATTGCAAAAGCCACTCTTTTCTTACAGCTCTGCATTTGTCACATTTATCAAGAATTAAGTATCCATGTGTGTATGAATTTACAGACTGTGTGTCCTGTTCATCGGTCTATCTTTGTGTCACACCATCATATTATTGTATCATTATAATAAGTCTTGTTACCTGGCAGCATAAATCCTCCAAATTCACTCTTCTTCAAGGCTGTTTCTACTATTTTTAGCACTTTGTATTATATAGATTCAGAATCAGCTTACCAACTTCCCTAAACACCTATTGGGTTTTTTATTTGGATTGCATTGAATTGGAGGAGAATTCACAGTTACAAAATTGAGTTTTCCAATTCACGAACATGATATATCCTACATTTATTTAGATCTCGGTCATTATATATTATCCTTTTTCTATATTGCTAGATTTAGTTTAGTACTATTTTGTTCAAGATTTTGATATCTAAATTTCTGAGAGAGATCAGCTTATACTTGTCTTAGAATATCTTGTGAGTTTTGGAGTCAAGGTTACTGTCTTTCTAACAGTGTGGCTCTTGCTTTGATCCCGTGAATGTGCCCCGTGCCCACCCTTCCTAGGCGCGGGGAGGGTGAAGAAGGCCGTGACGCACTCGTGCAGGCAGTGCCGTGTTAAATGGTGAGACCCCGTGCAGGCAGTTGGTGGGGACGCTGACCACGGCTTGGGTGGGAGAGGAGTCGACGTCCATTAGGCCGCAGACCTCGGCCTGAGGCAGGGCACCTAGAACGAGCTGGGAAGTGCTTCCTCCTTAAGTAGTCCCGGGAAAATAATATTTACTCTCCTCGAATGTTTAGTAGAATTCACTATGAAAGCCATCTGGACCAGGAGTTTGCTTTGTGGGAAGGTTTTTAAACACGAATTTTATCTTTTAAATAGATATAAGATTATTCAGATTTTCTGTATTTCCTTCTTTGTCACTCTTGGGAGATAGCTTTTTCTTTTTTCAAAACTTGATCTTACGTCCCAAATTCATTGCCATAAAAAATTTCATTGTTTGTCTTCTTAACTTTTCAATGTCTGAATATCGGCTGTGATATCCTCTTTTCTCAAGATGGTACTTTGTGATTTCTCTCTCTCCTTGGTCAGTCCTGCCGGGGGTTATAGGTTTTAATATTCTTTTCAAAGAACTAATTTTCATCTTTCTTTAATATACATGTGTTTTTAATGTCATTGTTTCTATTCTTATCTTTATTATTTCCTTCCATCTACTTTCTTTGAGTTTATGTACAGTTCTTTTCCTAGCATTTGAAATGGAAACTTCTATCACTAATTTTCAGCCTTCTTCTCTAACATGAACATTTAAAGCTACACACACACACACACACACACACACACACACACATATATAGAAAGTACAGTTTTATCTTCATCCAATCATTTGATCACATCATAATTTTATCATTCTGTTCAAAATATTTTCCAATTTTTATTGCAACTTCCGCTTTGATGCATTCAATTTTTAAGCATTTCTTCCTTCCAACATTTGGGGGTTGGCACTGTTTTATTTATTATTGATTTCTAGCTTAATTCCATTACAGAAAGAAAACATCTCCTGTATGGCTAATTTTGGTACATGCTATAGTATTCTTGAAAAGAATATGTATTTTTCAGGGGTACCTGGGTGGCTCAGTCAGTTAAGTGTCCAACTTCTGCTCAGGTCATGGTCTCATGGCTCCTGAGTTCAAGTTCTGTGTTGGGCTCTGTGCTGACAGCTCAGAGCCTGGAGCCTGCTTCAGATTCTGTGTCTCCCTCTCTCTCTCTGCCCCTCTTCTGCTATTGCTCTATCTCTTAAAAATAAAGAAACTTTAAAAAGTAAAGTATGCTTCAGATATCGGAAGCAATATTTTATATGTGTTAATTAGATTAAGTTTGTTAATCTTGTGTTTACATATCATGTCCTTATTGGTTCTGTATTGCCTATCAGTTAATGATAGGCATGTGCTAAAAATTTCTCACAATGAATGTGAATCACCTTTTAGTTCTGTTCATTTGCTTTAGACCTATTGAGCACACACATTTAAATTGTCCTGTATCTTTTCTCATTATCCCTTTTTTGCCCTACTAATACATCCTGTCTTAGCATCTATTTTGTGCATTATTAATAGGCCTGCACCCAATTTGTTTTGGTTGATGTTCACAGTGTCTGTATTTCCCATCTTTTTATTTTCAGTTTTTCTGGATTCTGTATTGAAAGTGCGTCTCTTGTAAGCAACTGCTTAATCTGATCATCTTCATCTTCCGATTGGAATAGTTGATCCTTTTATGTTTTTGCAATTAGTGATACATCAGGATTAAAATCTGCCATTATATATGTGTCCTCCATCCATTCCATCCTACTTTTTCTTTTTTAGAAAGAGGGAACAGGTGGAGGAGGGGCACAGGGAGAGAGAGGGGAAGGGGGTCTTAAGCAGGCTTCATACTCATCGTGGAGACTGATTCAGGGCTCGAACCCACAACCCTGGGATCATGACCTGAGCTGAAATCAAGAGTCCAACACTCAACCAACTGAGCCACCCAGGAGCCCCATCCTTTCATTCTTCTGTGTTCATCTTTCCAATTTTTAAAATCATTTTTATTATTAATCCAGTCAATGTATCAATCCATGTTTCCTTCTGCATTGCAGAATTGTCTATTGCCAAATACATATACTTTTACTCTTGAAAATCTGAAGATTACAATATGCATCTTCGCTAGTAGAGTCTAATATAAATTAGTTCACTTATGTTTTCCTGGATGATTAAAAATAAATTTAGAATTTTCAAACTCTCTTTTTTTCCTGTAGACTGTCTTTGCCCCAACAAAACGTCCTCGGTGCTTGCCGTGTCCGTTGGCCTGATGTACCACCGCCAACCTCTGTGACTTAACCTGGCTGGAGGGCTTGTTCTGGATGCTGGGTCCAGAGAAGGCTCCACGTGTCAGGAGAGTTGAGGTAGTCCTTGACCACTACTGACCAGAGATAGTGGGCACATACCCCGGAGTCTTTGCTTCTCAGGTGGGATGGACTCGGAGGTGCCTGTTCTCCTCTGGTCCCAGAGAGTCCAAGCAGGATTCAGCTCCAATTACTCACAGTGATAAATGGCTGGATTCTGCACACTTCATTGTTCCCTTCCTTCCCCCATCTCACTTCCCCAGGCCCACGGTGATAGAATCTGGGTTAAGTTCCCTGAAGGAATTATTTGAATTCAGGTCTTTGTTTCAAGTCTGCTCTGATGAATTCCCCTCCCACATTTCATGATATAGTCATATATTTTTATTCTATGTGTATATAAAACTCATCAGTCATTGTTATTTTTGTTTTATGTGGCCAGCATTCACTTAACTACACACACACATGTTTTCTTTTTCTGCTACTCTTTAATTCTTCCTGAATTTCCACCCTTAACTCTGGAACTATTTTTCTTGTGTTAGAGTGGGATTTTTTTTCTGTCTTTTATTCTATCAAAAACTGAGCTCTCAATTTTATTGTTCCTTCTGAGGGAAATGTGTCTTTTCTTCTCCAGATGCTTTTCAGAGTTCTTGTCATCTTAAATTTTAGCCTCTTCACTGTGATGTGCCTAGGTATGGCTTTCTTTGTATCTAGCCAGCTTGAAATCCTTTCACTCTTTCCTCTTGTTCTGGGGACCCAATTGTGTGATGTTAAACGTTTTCAAAATGTCTTTCACATTATTTTCTGCATCTTCTATTTTTTTTCTCTCTCCATACTTTTCCATAAAACTCACCACCACACATCCTACCCTTTGTCAACTTGTCACCTGACCTGTAGCATCTCTTATACGATAGTGGATCTCTGAATAAAAACAATAGCAAGATCATAAATCCATCTAACAGCATACAACTCTTCTGCATACAACTGAAAACACACTAACACCTTTCCCATAACAGGAGGTAAAGTCCTTGAGTGATGTTTACTCTTCTCTGTGATAGCCTGTAACTTAAATACTATGATATCAAACGAACAGCACTTAATGACAATATACTTTATGTTACATTAAAAAGAATAATACAGGGAGAAAAACAAAGCTGTTTGCTATGCACATATACATACATGCACATACACACACATTCATAACAAAATAAGGAGGAGACAGGACAATGACAGGCCTCATTTCTGTAATCGGCTATATGGTTATGTTGGTGTTTATACCTACCTTCGTCTACCTTTGCCTTCAGCTTAGCACCTCTTTACCTGCTGGGGTGACCCACGTCTTTGTTTCTGAAGGGTCAGGGCAATTAACCGTCCTCCTGCCACTATTGGGTTGTAGTTTTCCATTGCCCTCATCACAGGGCAGAGTAGCTAGGAGGTGCCCTGAGGCATCGCCTGTATTCCAGACACACTCTTCCTTTTGCCTCCCTGGCCGACTACAGTCCAACTTCCCCATGGTGATCGAGATCAATCACCCCAGCCAACACAGTGACTCCTTTCTTTGCCTATTGATTCAGAGGAACAAGGAGCCCAAAGTGGCCAGGTGACAGTCTTACTGTCCAGTTCAATGGAATCATTGTGTCTCCTGGGGGAAGCATTCCTCCTTTTGGAACCAAGAGCTCTGGGCCAACAGAACATACATTTGCAGGAGCAGGAACCAAACATTGTGTGAGCGGGTCACCAGGGATAGTAATGAGTGGTGACCCTCCTGTCACCTCCCCTTGATTCCTGGACCTGTGAATCCTGGCTGTGGAGGAAACAGCACCATATATAGAATGTTGATTCCTACTACTTGAACTCTTCTTGAAAACCTCACCCCAGCCTTGGAAGATTCTCCACCTACCTAGTGTTTTAACTGAGTCTTCGACAGGCCATTCCACCATCTATTACTTCAAGACGGTGGGAAGCATGGTAAGACCAGTGACATCCCTGAGCATGGGCCCATTGCTGCACTTGCTGTGACATGAGTTCTTAGATCAGAAGAAATTCTGTGTGGAATACCATGACGGTGAATTCTGTTAGTCCACAGATGGTTGCTTTAGTGGAAGTATTATGCACAGGGAAGGAAAATCCACATTCTCAGAGAAAATGTCTACTCCGGGAAGAACAAAATTCCATGTTGGAAGGTCAATGAACTCATGTTAGTTTCTGCTGCTTGCAGACTGGGCACTCGGTGGTGGCCATAGCCAGTGTGACCCCAGTGAGTGGGAACCTATGTTTCTGAGCCCATGCACAATAAATTAACCCCAAATTTTGCCACTTAAAACAACAGACACTTAGGATTTCACAGTTTCTGCGGGTCAGGAATCCACACATGGCTTAACTAGGTATCTCGGACTCAAGGTCTCTCCTGAATTCATAGTCAGATTGTCAGCTGTGACTGTGGGCTCTTCTGGAGGCTCAGCTTGGAGAAGATCAAAGTCCAGTGGTAGATTTTTAACAGGGTTCAGATCCTTCAGTTGTTGGACTGAGACCCTCCTTAGTTCCTGGCCACATGAGCCTCTCCACTTGGGCAACTTACAATATGGCAACAGCTTTCCTTACAGTGAGAAAGTAAGAGAGAGAGCGCGCCCAGGATAGACACCAGAGTTTTTCTGCAACCTGATATCAGAAGTGGCATTTTTATCAGTTTTGTCACATTTCATGCAGTAGAAGTGAGTCACAAGCGGGGAGCCTGTGTGGTTCTGTCCCTTACGTGTCCAACTCTTGGTGTCAGCCCAGGTCATCATCTCACAGTTTTGTGAGTTCGAGTCCCACGTCAGGCTCTGTACTGGCAGCACGGAGCCTGCTTGGGATTCTGTCTCCCCCCCTCTCTCTCTCTGCCCCTCTCCCACTTGCACTGTCTCTCTCTCGAAATAAATAAACTTAAAAAAAAAAAAGGAAGTGAGTCACAAGGTCCAGTCCATATTTGGGAAGGAGAGAGGTAGTTAACCAAGGGCATAAATACCAGAAAACAAAAATGACTGAGAACCACCTTCGCCTCTGCCCACTATCTTTGTCCTCTTTTGTGTCAGGCTTCTTTAGCGCAATATTATTTTTGTGAAATTTGTTCCTATTAGTTGTCTAGTTGTGGGTAATTCTTTCTTATCACTGTATAGGGTTTCACTGATTTATCCATTCCGCGGCCGAGGGGCATTTGGTGGTCTCCAGTTTGGCAGTATTACAAACAGTGCCGTTAGGAAGTACTTTAGCACATGACTTTAGGTGAACATTCGCATGCATTCCCGCCGGGTCTGTAGCTAAGAGGAGGCCCGCTGGGCCGTAGGTATTCACGTGTTCAGCTGTAGTAGACACTGCCAAGCTTGCTTCCCAAAGCAGTTGTCATAGCTGATATCGGATGAAGTTGGGCATCTTTCCGTAGGTTTACTGACCACCTGGGTGTCATCTTTTATGACTGTCTTTTGAAGCATTTCCCCCATTTTTCCATTAGGTTATCTGGGTTTTTCTTATTGGTTCAGAGATCTTTACACAGTGTGGGGAGGTGTGTGTTAGCTGTAAATTCTGCACATACCTTTCCCCACTTTTGGTGTTATCACGCTCCTAAGCCTGTCTTTGTTTCAAATTTTCATATAGTCATCTTTCTCAATTATTTTCTTTTACAGTTACTACTTTGCCCACACCTACCTTGAGGTCATAAAGATATTCTTTTATATGTTCCTTTAAAAGCTTTATAGTTCTACATTTTGCATGTAGGTGTCCAGTCCATATGAATTTGATTTTCATGTTAGTGAGATAGGAGTAAAAATACATATATTTTTTCCACATAGATATCTAATTGGCCTAATGTCATATGTTGCAAAGATAACCCTTTCTTTGCTGCACTATTATATGGCCTTTGTCATAAATCAGTTGATGGTATGTGTGGCTGTTTCTGGATTCTACATTCTTTTCTGCTGGTTCGTTTGTCCTTGTGCCAATGCCATACCTGGGTGTCTTCATTATGGCTTAAATAGCTTTAAATGGGTTTCAATATTTAATAATGTAAGTTCTTACATTACCTTGACTCAGAATTACCTTGACTATTCTTGGCCCTTTACGTTTCCATATAATTCTAGTCTACCAATTTTAGTAAACACACACACAAACACACATCTGGCATTTTAACTGACATCACATTGAATTTATTGATTACTACAGGATAGAATTAAATATTTATTATGTTGAGTCTTCTAATCCACGAACATCTCATCTCTTTTCATGTATTTAGACCTTTATAAATTTTTCTCAATAATGCTTTGTAGTTACTAGGGTAATACTATAGCACTTAGAGTCTTTCGTTAGATTTATTTCTAGGTAGCTTGATGTTTTTATGCTCTTGCATGTGACTTTTTAAATGTGTTTGTTGCTGATAGACACATACAAGAAGTTTTTATATTGAACTTGATTTAATAACTTTCTTTAAATTCACATGTGAATTTTAATACTTTGTCTATATATTCTTTTGGATTTCCTACATACACCATCATGTTGTCTATAAATAATGGGAGTCTTATTTTTTTCTATAATTATACCTTTAATTTCCTTTTCTTCCCTTTTTCTAGCTAGAACCTCAATCAGTTATTTTGAAGTCCATTTCTGATCATCACAATGCATGGATCACTTCAGGGTCAGCTAATCCTACTTCCCATCTATTCTTTTCTTTTATTTTTCAGTTTTATTTATTATTGCCTATTTTTCTATCTGCTATCTGTTTTGGTTTTGGCTATTTCGTACTGTTACCTGACATCCTGGTGATATTAGCTTGGACACATTATTGTGTATGACAAAGTATGCAGATAATTTGGCACTCTGGCGGATGTTACCACGCTTCAAGAGGACTTTCCTGGCAGGCAGGTGGAGTAAGAGCTATTTACCTTCCTCTAGTTTGGTATTGAAAGATGTCTATGTTTGCGTTCAGTTTCTTGAGAGAGGTGTCTGTTTCCAGTATACTCTTTGTTGACTGTGACCCCTCCTAGACTTTAAGTGGAAGTTTAAATTTTGCCAAAAGTTTTGCTTGGTTTCCCAGATTCTTAGTCATGGACTTCTGTTCGGTGCCCACTTCCATTCTAGTCTGAATCAGGAAACGCTTCAAGGAGAAAAGGACTGCAGACTGTCGGGCTCATCTCAACTTCCTTCCGTCCTCTCTGGGACTTTGACACACATCATCAGAAATGGAAATGACTGACGCAATTAATTTTTTAGGTATATGCTCACTACACTTACTGCAAATGGGGAGAACCACAAAGAGTGTAAAGTAAGATGGTGGCCATATGTTCCCGAATCAAAGCCACCTTTCAGAAATACTTTTATTACAGAAATGATGCATGCCTCTTGAAATATTAATACAATACAGACACGCATAAAGCAAAAGTGAAAGTTCACTGTTCCTTCTGCCCCTTTATCCCAGCTCTTACTCCACGGGGGTAATCACTGAACTAATTTGGGTTGTGGGCGTGCATGTTTGCACACATGTATTTCCATTTTTAAAATGAGAATATGCTGTTCTGTAACTCTATTTTCAATTAACAATATGTCGTGGACAAATTTCATGTCCTTTTATACAGATCAACTTCGTATCTTTTAACAACTGTACAGTGTTTTGTGGTAATGAAGATATCATAACTTATTAAAACATTTATTGACAGATATTTACCATATTGACACTATTTTGCTTCTACAAACGATGCTACAATAGATATCTTTGAACATGTATGATTGCTATGTTGTGTGTGCCTGCATGTGTGTGTGTGTGTGTGTGTGTGTGTGTAAGTGCATTTTTTTTCTGTAGAAAAGATGTCTGGAAGGAGTATGTGTGGGTCGAAGGGTACGTATTTATATTTGGATAGGATATGGCAAATTGGCTCTATAAAAGTCATGGTATCTTTTTAATTACGTTTGTTTGCTATGACAAGAACATACCGGGTAACTGGGTCACCAGAAAAGACTGCAGAGTCTTTTGTTCTTTCATCAGTTTCGGTCTAGACGAGGATTAGCAGCCTGTGGGCCAAACGTGGCTCCAGCTGGGTTCTGCCAGGTGGGGCTTAGAGTCTGTTCTTAGATGGCCCACGAGCTAAGAATAATTTTTACATTTTGAGTGTCTCTTAAATCAGCCAATCAATCAATCAAAGAAGAATATGCAAAAAAGATTGTCGGTGGTACACAAATCCCAAATGTATGGCCCATTTTGTGAAATTTTTACTGACCGTGGTCTAGAGATGCTTTTTATGCTTTCGTGTGCCTTTGAATGCCAGGGGACTTGCTTCTGAGATAGACCGGGGCTGCAGCTCCAACAAGGCCTCAGGTGATGCCACTTCCGCTGGCCCTTGGCCCGTGCTTGGAGTACTAAGTATCTCCAAACTAGCACTCAAGCTGCTAGAGGGGCGCCCGGGTGGCTCCGTGGGCCAAGCACCTGACTTCGGCTCAGGCCATCCCTCAGTTGGTGAGTTCGAGCCCCGCATGGGGCTCTCTGCTGTCAGCACAGAGCCTGCTTTGGACCCTCTGTCCCCCTCTCTTTCTCTGCCCCTCCCCTACTCTCAAAAATCAATAAATAAACTCTTTTTAAAAAGTGTGGCTAGTTGAAACTGAGCCAAATTTTCAACCTTATTTCACTTTAATTAATTTATATTTAAAATTTAGAACAAATATATGACTCGGTGATTGGAAACATTTTAAACATGTTGCTTTGTGAACCTATTTTTCAACTGTCAGCTTTATGAAATTTAAGTACAGATGAATTATTGCCAATAAAAATTTAGTGTCTAAATTGAATGTGTTCTCAGTGTAAAATGCACACCAGATTTTGAATAGTTTGTACAAAAAAGACTGAAATTTCATTATATATGTGTATATATATATATATATATATATATATATAAACACCATGTTGTACCCCTTAAACTTATACAATGTTATACCCCAATTATATCTCAATAAGACTGCTGGGGGCACTATAAACTATCTCAGTAATAATTGTTACATTGACTTTATGTTGAAATATTTTACATATTTGTGTAAATTAAAATTAGTTAATTTCAATGGTTTCTTTTTTCTTTTTGAATAGCTATCAGAACATTTTTAACGGCATATGTGGCTCATATTCTCTCTCTATAAGACAGCACTGGTCTAGTGTGGCCCAGGCCTGTGCTCCTGAATCCATTCGTCAGCTAAGGAACAGAGTTCTATCAGCCAAGGTGTGGGGGGCACAATGGGAAAAGCTGGCTCATGAAAAATGCTGTGCAGAAAAAAATAATTTGTTGACGAAAATTATCAATTTGTCTAGAGATTCTCAGGTAAAAAAAGATTCTCAGTAAAAAAGGAAAGAATCCATCCAGGGTATACTTAGACCTGATGGAGATAAAGCTTCAGTGCTGTGCATTTCTGTGAACCACAGGTGGCTCCTGAAAATAGTGATCATAGTAAGTGTTGAATAAAGTAATGAAAGATCAGAGTGAGTTTAGGCCAAAAGCCAGGAAAATATACCAAATGTTTTCTGAGAATATCTATAACCAGAAGATTTGGGGAAAATTTTCTCAAAGTAAAGAGAAAAAGCCTAAACAGGAAAAGAAACAACAGGAAGGGATTCTGAAGAACAGATTCTAACAGCGCCCTGGAATCTCAGTTTTAGTTGATGGGGTTAACACATGCTTATCATAACTGTGTGTTCAACTCAGTCCACAAGGTTTTGACTTAAAGACCAGCTAAGTTCTAAACCCTGAAGGACCGAAATAAAGGGTAGTAATGACATAGAAAAGGAAAATGGAAAATTTTTACAGTAATTCTACTGATTTAGTTTCTTCTACTTCCTTTCCCTAAAGTATCTATTCATGTATTCTTTAAAAAATGCATGAAATATGAATAAATCCTTTTGAAACAAAGAATAAGAAGAATGCTTCACTTTACAGAACTTTTCCTCACTGAGTATTCATATTAGGACCTCACATGAAGCGGTCTTTGAACATAGCATCACTGAACTCATAAGAGAATCCCACTGTCATGACCATCACTTACTGAAGAAGAGTCGAACATAAGGATGACAGCTTTGGGATTATAAAAAAAATTAATAGGAAAGTGTAATGCAATTTTCCAAAAGAAAGTTACTTGCATGTGGAGTCCAAGCATTTATTGATTATGTAAAGTGAAATTAACTAAATTGGGATAAAAATGGAGGATTTATATTCTTCTGAACACTATTCTCCAAAAGATTGGAGAGGACTGAGAGGCAATCTCATAGAGAGTGGTAGTATCTGAAGGATTAGTTACAAACTACTCAACATTTTAAAAAGTAAGCCTGTAACTGAAGCCACATAAGACAACGTTCACAAGACAGTAAGCTGGAAGGTGTGGTCAAGAAAATGTGCTAGTAGGTCTTAGGGTGAACTTTGCTTCTGCTTGTTATCACTCCTGTATTCTTTTGATAATAGTACAAAATTCTTCTTCGGGGAACCACCACCTGGCCTGGCCAAATTAGGACGGTAGTGGTTGACTGAATGTGTGGTTGGACACATGGCCAACGCTAGAGCAACAGGTTGTCCTGTTTTTCCTGAGCTTCTCCAAATTTTTTCAATAGATTGGTTTACATTAACCAGACTCAGTTTCTGTTGCTTGTGAACTAAGCGCCTACGGCATTCTGGACTCAGAAATGGGAAAATATATTAGGAGGTAGTTTAACCCATCTCCCAATTATCATTAGGCAGAGTTAGATATAAATGATCTCAGGTAAAATCTGGCCTACCGGTGTAGAAATAGTGTATGCCTACCAAGAAACTTTTCCAAGAAGCTTCTCCATGTAATTTAAATTCTCAGTTTTTGGACTCTATCCATTCAATGCTATTATCTCATGATGTATATGTATTAAACGTTTGGTATGCAGAATATCAAAATGTTGTCACAGTGTGTCAGGAATATTCTCTATTTTCTCTACTCTTGTCAAGTTTGAAAATCTCTACGTTGTTCTGTTAAAGATGCCTACTATGTGCATAAACATGGTGGCAATATTGTGGGAAGTACAAGACGAGATCCTACCTTCGAGGAACGTGTAAGGGAAAAGAATGAACAGAATACTCTTGACCCGTGCGGAAAAGCTTCCATGAACACAGCGCTGGAATAAGGGTCCCCCGGACACAGATGATTGTCTCAGAAGAAACTGACACAGGCATGAGGAAGCCAAACGAATACACAAAGGATGAAGATGGGTGAATTCTGTGAGGTGCGTATTGGGGCTGTACGTTAGCTACTCACAGGTTTTAGTATGTCAGAGGAGGTGCTGCTTATGTTTTACTGATTGAGGGTGGCCCGGCTGGCCGGCTGCTGGGGCTCTGATCCTGAGAAAGTAAATGGTCTTACAGGTATGGGTTTACCGGCACATCTCTGGGCAGGGGTGGTGAAGAGAGAGGGGCTCCGAATGTACATAGAAAACATCCATCAATAAGCTGCCTGGGTTGGGAATGGTTTCTCCAAGGGCATGCTCCGACAGGAGCAGGTGACAGGCAGCCTGCCTTCCCGGGTGTGTGGGTCCCGTTACCTGTAGGGCTAGCATAGCCTAGTGTTAAGACTAGGCATTGTCGTCGGGTGACCTGGATTTGGATCCTAGCTTCATTCCTTCTTTCATATTTTTAAAATTTTTCAACAAGTCATTGATTGGGGTAAAAGGCACGTAACATAAAATTTACCATTTTTGCCATTTTGAAGTGTGGGATTCAGTCCTATTAAGTACATTCACACTGTTGTGCAACCCATCTCCAGAACTGTTTTCGTCTTGCAAAACGGAAACTCTATACCCATTAAACAGCTCTCCGCTCCCTCCTTCCTGTGGCCCCTGTAGCCCCCGTTCTGTTTTCTGTCTCTCTGATTTCAACAGCTCTCTGTACCTCATATAGGTGGAATCATACATCATTTGTCTTTTTGTGACCAACTTATTTCGCTTAGCGTTATGTCCTCAACACTCATCCAGGTTACAGCGTGTGTCAGAATTTCCTTTCTTTTTAAGACTGAATAATAATCCGTTGTACGGATATGCCGCAGTCCGCGCACGGCTCCTCGGATTGCTTCCACATTTGGGCTATTGTGAATAATGTCGTTATGAAGACGGGTGTGGAAATATCTCTTCGAGACCTGCCTTCAGTTCTTCCGATGATACATCCGGAAGTAGAATTGCTGGATCATATGCTGATTCTATTTTTAAGTTTTTGAGGAACCATCCCCTGCCTCCCACGGCAGCTGCATTCCCAGCAGTGATGTGCGAGGGGTCCAATTTCACTACGTCCTCGATGACTCTCGCTGTTTTCTTTCTTTTTTTAAATTCCTATAGCCTCCCTCGGAGGCAGCCTGCATGCTTTACTGCTCCCGTCTGTTTTGGAAGCTGTGACTCCATGACCTGTGTCGGAGGCTATTGAAAGTTGGTAGGTGGAATTGAAAAGGTCCCTGCAGGAGAAGGTCACAGACCCTCTGGTGCCAGAGAACCCGAAAGAGCCATCAAGAACCATGGCTGCCCAGAGGAGGGAAGTGCGGGGGCACCACACCCAGAGAACAGTGCTGGGCGAGCGCCGCTCTCCACCACAAGAATGTAGGGAATAGGCTGACGGAGTGTAAAGAGGAACCAAAGTTATTAAAAGAATGGAGGAATTGGTCCATAGCAAAGACAAAAGCTCCAAGGGGTAGTTTGGGTCATTGGTGTCCACTGTTTACAACTACACAGTGGACACGAACAGCAAGGGAATTCTTTTTTGAAGAAACGTGTTACGTAGGGATCCTGTACTAGTCATATTACAAAGATCCCAAAAGAAGAATTCGGGTGCAATATTAGACAGAAATACTAAGATAACGCTGTACCAGAAAGTGAGGAAGTGCTATTTTTGGAAAGCCCTCTGCTGAAAGTAGTTAGTCTCATTGGAGGGAAAGTTCAGTCTTTCTACAGGTCAGTCAAAGCATTGAAGAATGCTCACTCTCTGGCTTCTCGAATATATATATATATTTTTTAAAATTTTTAATGTTTTATTTATTTTTGAGAGAGAGAGAGAGACAGTGCGAACAGGAGAGGGGCAGAGAGAGAGGGAGACACAGAATCTGAAGCAGGCTCCCAGCTCTGAGCTGTCAGCACAGAGCCTGATGCAGGGCTTGAACCCACGAACTGCAAGATCATGACCTGGGTGTAAGTCTGACACTTAACCGACTGAGCCACCCAGGTGCCCCTATATATATATATAGTCTAAACTTTGTCATTCAAAGCAAACATTTCCCTGTTCCAAAGAGAGTTCAGAAAACGCACAGATTTCAAATTCAGCGTGTCTGAAATTGAACTCTTACATTTCCCCCGCTCCCACCACCTCTTTACAAACTTTCCCTGCCCAGGTGAGGCTTCATTTCTTCTCCTCTTCATTTACCTGGTTGGCAGGTTTCTTCTGAATCAGCCTCCTGCCTTCCTTCTCTGCTGCCCCAGCTCCGAGACTCACCCAGCATGATCTACACAGAGAGAGTGGCAGCGACCTCCCCAGGCCCCCGGACCTCCACCCTCTAACCTCCACCCTCACCCCCTCCGCCTCTGCACCCACCTCTGGCACCCCCAAGCCCCAACCCCACCCACTTCTCATGGCTTCCCAAAAGAATAACTCGAAAACCTTAAAACGGCCTTCTAGGCAGGTTAACCTTTACCCCAAGAACAACCACCACTTCCAGGACTCACCATATGTGTTTTTAAAAAGTTACATTATTGGCAAAACAATAGTATAATGGCAGCACACATTCAAGGCAAAGATACCCCACAATCCCATCAGCAATCTGAATCAATATTTCTACACATTCTTGTCCATATGCTCAGTCCATGTTGGCAGATGTGTAGTAATGTCCATTGAATTTTTATATCATCCGATTTGACTTAACATGATACTATGAACAATTTTCCATTCTGTTACAATCTTTTTTCTAATCTCCCTTTTAATTTTTGATAGTGCAAACAGTTGCTAAAATGCCATCTTGAGGTAAATAGACTTCCAGGCTGGTAATTTTATACCTACAGGATAGATTCTTAATAGTGTCATTTCTAGGTCAAGAGGGACATGCATTTTAATTTTAATAGACGTTGCCAGATTATTCCCCCCAGAGCACTGCTGCAATTCATGTTTCCACCAACAAAGTGCGAGGGTGTCGATTTCACCACTCTCACCAACCCCTCTGTGATCCGTGCCAATCTCATGAGCTTAGAAAACAGAAGCGTACACAGGTTTCCTCGCATGTTTACTGACTCTGAATTCCTCTTCCCAAGAAGCCTGTTAACCGCCCCCCCCTCATTTTCCTATTGGATTGTTTGTGGTTTTTCTCCCAAGCTGAGGATCTTGGCACATGGTGGATCTTGACCTTCCAGCTGCCGTGAGTATCGCAAGGACCTTCCCAGCATAGATCTCTCCGGCCCCATTTAGTCCTGAGTCAGAAAACTGAATACCCTTCATCATGTCACGGGAGAATGCGTCCAATTTGCTGCATCCTCGGGCACCTTGCCCCTTCGTCCATCTCCTCCTCAAGTGTCAAATTCCCTGCCAAATGGAGTGATGCTTAAGCACTTGGCATGAAAGGCTGGAGGTAAAAAGCTGGAGCCTTGAGTGAACGAAGGTGTGGGGCCAGGGCTGGGGAATGGCAGAACACGCCGTTAGAGGGATAGAGCAGGAGCCAGATGATGGAAGGACTTGTAAGATTTATTTTAGGTGCAAAATAACTTCAGTGAGCACGATTGTCTTTTTGGAAAGAGGTCTGTAGCTGGTGGGCGGGAGATGCATTGAAAGGAAGCAGAACCGGAAGCAAGGAGCCCAGCCGGGGGAGTGCTGTGGTCCTGGTGAGTGCTGGTGGTGCAGACGAGGGTGGTGGCTTTGGGCATAAGGAGAGCCTGATGCACACCTGTTGGGTCCTAATAGAAGGTAATACCATCAACAGATGATACTGAGAGACGGACATGGAGCAGTAGGAGAAAAGGAGACGTAGGAATTGATTCCTGGGACTTTGACTTAAGTAAGTTGGAAAGAAGGAGAAAAAACAAGGTCCAGTCTTGGACCTATCAACTGTAAGATCCTTTAAAACAACCAGATAGACAGGTGAGATGTCGGAAAATGGAGCTCAGACGTGGCATCGGGCTGGAGACACAGATGTGCAACTAAACTGCACACAGATGGTATTTAACACCAGGGGAGAGGATGATGTCCCCAGGAAAAGAGCACAGGGAGAGAAGAGGGGGTGACTGAGGCCTGAACCTCAGAGAGGAGGAGCCCAGAAAAGACGGAAGCCACAGATGGAAGCCAAAGGAAGAGCGTTCTAACAAGCAAGGGCAGAGACGCTTCCCGGATGGAAAAGCAGGTGAGGACGGAGGGCTGACTGCCCGTTGGCAGAAGGCGTCTCCCCAAGACCAGCTTATGAACGAGCCTAGGCTGTGGGGAGCGGGCTGGACCACACAGACAAACCTGTGAAAGACGAAGAGGAGGAGATAGTGTTGTCAAGAAACTCCGTTGTGAACAGGGAGGTGGGTGGACCGTGGCAAGAGTCCAAGAGAGACAGGCACTTGGTGTCCTTAAGTGGGGCACAAGCCCAGGGCTGAGTGCTCACCAACGGACCCCTGAAGGGGACAGAACAAGGGGTCCAGAGCAGGACAAAAGGCCTTGACCTGGGCAGGAAGAGGCCACCTGCCTCCTCACAAAGGAGGGGGAGGGAGAGACAGGTGTGGATTCAATGGCAGACTGGGGGGGGGGGTCCCATCCAGTGGGATGGGAGTGGAGCACCGGCAGAGGGAAGGTGCGGGAAGGGGAGCGGAGGGGAGTGGAGAGAGAGACAGAGACTGGGAGAGAAGAACACAGAGCAGAAGAGAGGAAGTGGTCTTTGGGTTGCTAAGAAGAGTGAAGAAAGAGCCCATCTCATGAAATTCGAATACTGAAAATAAGGAGAAAATCCTCCCAGAGACGGGGCGAGAGGCCACCAGAGTCCCCACGAAGGAGTGGCCATGTCTCAGCCTTGTGCGTCCCCGGCAGCACGATGAGACAGTGGAACACCACACTGGTAGTTCTGAAAACATTTCTGTTGTTGAACCCAGAACTCTATACCAAGACCGAGCAGCACTCAAATAAAGAACACAAAATAAAGACATATTTAAGTCATCTGAAGACTCATAAAGTTTATACTCCCAGACAGCCCTGAAAATTGGCCAGAAAGTGAAAGCCCAGTACATTCTTCGTCTTGTTCGGGGAGGACACAGACGCTGACAGAAAACGTATGTTAAACATGTAATCCTGGGTGCGGGGGGCTCAGGCGGCTGAGCCCCCCACTCTTGGTGTCAGCTCAGGTCATGATCTCATGGTTTCTTGGGTTGGATCCCCGCGTGGGGCTTGTCCACACGGACTGTGCAGAGCCTGCTTGGGACTCCCTGTCTCCTTCTCTCTCTGCCCCCACCCCTCACACTGTCTCGGTCTCTAAATAGATAAATAAATAAATAAATAAACAAACAAACAACTTCAAGAATGTAATCATAATCAAGAATTCATAATAATATGAATATGAATATGAATAATAAAGAAGAAGAGATTATGTATATTTCTAATTCCCAGAGGGAGTAGAATGGGAGAAGAGAAGTAAAAGCAAAGTAAAAGGCTTTTCTCCAAAGCCAGGAAAAGATTTTTTAAAATGAAAAAAAAAAAGATGAGGAAAAATATTTCCTTTTTAAGTTTTTATTTATTTATTTATTTAAGGAATCTTTACATCCAATGTGGGTCTCAAACTCACAACCCTGAGAGATCAAGAATCAATCACATGTTCTTCTGACTAAGCCAGCCAGGTGCCTCAGGGACAAAAAAAGTTTCTATTCAGAAAGAGAAAGAGAAAACCCAACAGAAAGTGGTGTAAATAGTTCTAAACACATCTCATCGAGGAGAGTGGATGAGAGAGTTACTGGAAAATATAATAAAATTTCTGAGCAAGATTGTCTTCTTTCCAGCCCCGTTGGAAGGTGTTGAGGAACACCTCTAGAGCTGACTTTATTAATAACTGTGCCAGTTACTATGGCTGCGTAATAAATGACCCCAAAACTTAGTGGCGTAACACGACCATGCCTGTCACTCCTACCTCCGCGGGACGGGCACTGGGACAGGGTCCAGTGGAGATGGCCTGTCTGCTCTCGAGGCCTGTTTGGAGGCTCGAAAGCTGAGCTGGCAGTCGGTGCTGGCTGTTGCCTGGGAGCCCCCTCACGTGGGCCTCTCCACGTGGCCTGCGGATCCTCACAACCTGGTGGCTGGGTTCCCAGGGAGGCATCCCCGACACGAAAAGAGCCACGCAGAAGCTGGACGTCACACAGCATCACTTCAGCCTGTTAGAGGTGAGTCACTAAGGCCAGCTCATGTTCCAAGGGAGGAAAATTAGACCCCACCTATCGTGAGAGAAGGGTCAGAGAGTTGCAGAATGTGTTTTTAAAAGTGGAATTCCTTATGATAAAATTCTCTTTTCTTTTTAAAAAAAATTTTTAATGTATGTTTATTTTTGAAACAGAGACAGAGAAAGGGCATGAGTGGGGGAGGGGAGGTGTGCAGAGAGAGAAGGAGACACAGAATCTGAAGCAGGCTCCGGGCTCTGAGCTGTCAGCACAGAGCCTGACGCAGGGCTTGAACCCACGAACCGTGAGATCATGGCCTGAGCTGAAGTTGAATGCTCAACTGACTGAGCCTCCCAGGCGACCCCCTATGATAAAATTTTAAATGACTATATAAACCAACTCTAAAAGTTTAATTTTACAACCAAACTAAGATGCCATACAACTGGCTAAAAAGACAGACTCTTAAACATTAGTCTTAGTGATTTGTCATTAGCAAAATCTTTATTAAGTTTTGCAAGTTTCTGTTTTCCTAGCTCTCAGACCAGGCAAATCGGTGACAACTACAGTCAAGAAAAATCTGTTTGCTATTTACAAAAGAAAATTCAGGATAAATAAAAAGGCTAACAAAAACTTTTAAAGGGAGGTAAAAAATATATACAAGGTATCTTAGAAAAATAACTCAGGGTGAAAACATTAGGGAATTCAAATTCCTTACCCTTACAAGTAATCAGGAAAACAGAAGTTAAAACAACAATGAAATACCAAACATAAAATTTAAAAGTACTAACAATATCCGTTGCTTGCATGGGTGTAGGGACAGGTATATATATTCACCGTTGGTGAATGGGTGAGGATTTTCTAGTTTTTTTAAAGGACAATTTGCAATATCTGCCAAATTTTAAACCTTACACCCTCCAACCCAATACTTCCACTATTAAGTATTCACCCTACATACATCTTTGCTGATGCAAAACTATGTAAAAACTATGCAGTATTTTTATAAAAGAAGATCTATTCATGGTGACATGGAAGGGTTCCCCAAACACAACATTAAATGAAAAAAGCAAGGAGCAGAACAATATGTGAATACAATACAGCACGAATCCCCTTTGTTTGTTTGTTTGTTTGAAGTAGGCTTCATGCACAGCACAGAGCCCTGCACGGGGCTTGAACTCACAACCCTGGTATCAAGATCTGAGTTGAGATCACGAGTCAGAGGCTTGGGGCGCCTGGGTGACTCAGCCTGTTGAGCCTCCGACTTCGGCTCAGGTCATGATCTCACGGTCTGTGAGTTTGAGCCCTGCGTCTGGCTCTGTGCTGACAGCTCAGAGCCTGGAGCTGCTCCAGCTTCTGTGTCTCCCTCTCTCTGCCCCTTCCTGCTCGCTCTCTGTCCCTGTCTCTCAAAATAAAATAAAGGCATAAAAAAATTTTTTTTAAAGAATCAGAGGCTTAACTGACTGAGCCACTCAGGGACCCCAATCCTCTTATTTTTTAAATTCCAGGAGGAAATTGTGAATCTAATCTTGTTTATGTTCATACATATGCAAACACAATGAAAATGTGAAGAAATTTTGCATTAAACTGATAAGAGTGACTTCCTCTCAACACCGCCTTAGGATTAGATTTGGGGGATGGATGGCAATTTAGTTTTTTGTCCCTTTACATCCTGCTATATTTTGGAAGTCTTATGTGTGAAATATACATATACTAGCTGTATAATTTTAAACATTAAAAATAAAATGAACTTTTTTCTTGTTTGGTAATTTTACTGACAACGGCTTAATTGAGATGTAATTCCCATACCACACAATTCACCCATTTAAAATGTACAGTTTGATGATTCCTAGTCCATTCACAGAGTTGTACAACTATCATCACAATTACAGAACATTTTCTTCACCCTCAAAAAAAGCCATGTACCCTTTGGCTACCTCCCCTCCCCCCATCCTATCTTCCCAGTCCTAGGTAACCACTGATCTATTTTGTGTCTCCATAGATTTCCCTATTCTGCACACTTCATCAAAATGGAATCATATAATAGGTAGTCTTTTGTAACTGGCTTCTTGCACTTAGCATAATATGTTCAAAGTTCATCTGTATCGTAGATGTGTCAATACTTCGTTCCTTTGTGTGGCCAAATAATATTCCATTTGTATGGACATATCATACTTTGTTTATACAATTTGGCAGGTGGTGGGCATTTGGGTTTGTTTCCACCTTTGGGCTGTTATAAAAAATGCTACTGTAAACATTCGTATACAAGTTTTGTGTGGACATATGCTTTTATTTCTCTTAGGTATACGCCAAAGTGTGGAGTGGCTGGGTCCAGTGGGAGATCTGTATTTATGAAGAACAGCCACACTGTTTTCTGATGTGGCTGCACCATTTTACACCCCCGCCAGCTCCTCCACACCCTCACCAGCCCTCATTATCTGATTTTTTATTATAGCCATCCTAATGTTTTTGTGATCTGCTTTCTTGTGGAGGTTTTTATTTGCATTTCTCTGATGATAATAATATTGAACACCTTTTCGTGTACATTGGCCATTTGTATACCTTCTTTAGAGAAATATTTGTTCCGATCACTAGTCCATTTTTATATATTCTAGATACAAGTCCCTTAGCAGAGATATGATTTGCACGTATTTTCTCCATTGGGTAGGCTGTCTTTGTGCTCTCTTAACAATGTCATTTGAAGCACACGAGTTTTAATTTTGATAAAGTTACATTTACCAATTTTTCTTTTAGTGTCCTATTTGAGAAATCATTGCCTCATCCAAGGTCATGAAGATTCGCCCCTGTGTTTTCTTGTTTTCCTTTTATAGTTTCTTCTCACTCATTTAGGTATTTGATCTGTTTTGAGTTAATATTCGTATAAGGCATAAGGTAGGGGTCCAACTTCATTCTTTGGCCTATAGACAGCCAGCTGTCACAGCACCCTTTGTTGAAGAGACTACTCTTCCCCCCACTGACTAGTCTTGCCACTCTTGTCAAAAAATCCATTTACTATAGATACATGGGTTGATTTCTGGGCTCTCAATTTTATTCTATGGATCTATCTATCCTTATGCCAGTACACTGTCTCAATTACTTTTGCTTTGTAGTAAGTTTTGAAATTAGACCATGTTAAATCCTCCAAATATTATTTTTCTTTTCAAGATTGTTTGGGCTACTCTGGGTTCCTTGAGTTGCGTATAAATTTTAGGATCAGTGCATCAATTTCTACAAAGAAGCCAGTGGAGATTCTGATAGGGATTGTATTGAATAAAATAAACTTTTTAAATGGTGTATTAATTACTATGCTGTTATTTTATGTGAAAATGGGAATAAAGTAGCATTCACCAAGTGACTTCATAACAATTTCGTGAGTTCGTAAATGTCAGTGTGAGTCATAATCTGGATCCAGAATTGCCAAATTCTCTATTACTTCCTATGGAACCTTTCAAAACAATACTTCCTTCTCCATCTGTGCTCTACGCTTCCAGTTTAGGCCTCTAGCCTTTCTAATCTGCGTTACTGAAGCATCTTCCAGAAATCACTCTGCCTTTACTCCAACACATCCTCCAACTTTAAGTCAGAATCATCCATCTAAAACTCAAACATGATTCTCTCTCCTCCTTTTGAGAAACACTTCAGTGACTATCCGCGACCATGAAGATAAAGTTCAAATTCTTTAATGTACTTCTAAGGCTCATCTAAGTCTGACCTCTACTCATCTGCTGCTTACCTTTTATCTCTCCTCAGTAATACCAACCCATCTCTATATTTCAGGCACACCAAAAATCCATTTACCATCCCCAAGAACACCAGCCATCCTGATGCCTGCACTGGCCCCCATGTGACCTTTATCTGGAATGCCTTTCCTTTTCATCTATCTGGAAATCTATGATGATGGTGTTGATGATGGTAGAACAGACATGTACTTGGTATTAAAATATAAACCATAAAAAGTGTATAAAATTGAAATTCAAAAATCTTCTCCTATTCTCAACCTCCAGTCACATTCTTCTGTTCTACCAGCTTTTACTTTATGTATTTTAAGGCTCCATTATCAGGTGCATACACATTTATAATAATCATATCTTCATAATGTTTTTACCTTTATATCATTATGAAGCATCCCCTTTTCTGGTAATAGTCTTTGCCTTTATTACTATTTTACTGATGTTTTTATAATCACTCTAACCTTATGTGTAAGGTTTACATGATATATCTTTTCCCATCCATTGGTTTTTCAACCTGTTTGAGTCTTTATATTTAACATTGCTCCTAGACAGCATGTAATTGGGCCTTGTACTTTTATCCATTCTGACAACCTCTGCCTTTTAATTAGAATACTAGTCCTTTTTATTTAATATAATTATTTGTATAATTAGATTTAAGCCTATAATTTTACTATTTGTTTCCTGTTCATACTTCTGTTTCTTTTCCTGTTTCTCTTTCTTCTTTTTAAGTAACTGAATATGTTTTAGAATTCAATTTTAACTTGCCTATTGATTTTGTGCCTATGTCTTGTGGCTTTACTTTTTAGTTATTGCTCTAGGATTACAATACACATCCTTAATTTTGCATAGTCTGCTAAGAGTTTATACTGCACGACTTCACATAAAATGTAGAAACCTTGCAATCATATAGGTCCATTTATAACCCCTAAACTTTAAGCTATAATTGTTGTAATTATTACATCCACATACATTATAAATCTCATAATACCATGGTATTTTTTTGCTTTAAACAATTACTTGTACTTTAAAGAAATGAAGGATAAAAACTATCTTTTCTAGTTATCCACAAATCTACCATTCCCAATGACATCCATTTCATCCTGCAGACCGGGGCTTCCAGCTGGCCTCACTTTCCTTCCGTGTGACAGACTTTCCTTCGCATTTCCTACAGTACGGGTCTGCTGCTGACCAATCCTCTTAGCTTGTCTTTAATCTAAAAATATCTTTATTTCACCTTTATTCTCGAAAGATATATTCACTAGATCTAGATTTCTGGGTTGACATTTTTCTTTCCCACCAGTACTTTAAAGTTGTTTTCACTGCCTTTGTTTCTGATAGAAGTCCCAGGTCATTGAGTGTTTGTTTCCCTGAATGAAATGTGTCAGCTTATCTGACTACTTTCAAGATTTTGTTTTCACTCAGTTTTCAGTGATTTGACTACAATGTCGCTACGTATGTTGTTGTTTTCAAGACGCTTTAGCGTTTCCTGAGCGCTTTGAATCTATAAAATTTTGCCTTTACCAAATGTAGCCATTTCTTCAAACATCTTCCGTCCCATTTTTTCTCTCCTCTCTTTTTAGAACTCCAATTACACGTATGTTAAATCTTCTGGTATTGCCTCACAAGTCTTTGAGGAACTGCTCATGTTTTTTTTCCAGTCTTTTAAAAAAATATATATGTCTTCAGGCTGATAACTTCTACTGAATCATCTTTAATTTACTGACTCTTTCTTTTGTCCTCTTTTCTGTTCTTAAAGCCATCAAGCGAATTTTTAAGTTTCCGATACTGCAACTTTTGTTTCTAACATTGGCTTTTTCACTTCTAAAATTTCTACTTGGTTCTTTTTGATGATTTATATTCTACTGAGATTTTCTATTATCCTCTTAATGGGCAAACATGTTTCCTATATATATCCTTGGACATAGTATTAAAAACCACTTTAAAATCCTTGTCTGAGATTCCAGTATCTGAATCATGTTAGGATTGGTCTTCATCAGTTGTCTTTTTTTGTTTTTAATGAGTGATATTTTCTTGTTTTTCTGATATGTTAGAAAATTATATTCTTTTTATGTATTATTTTTATATCCTAGACATCGTAAATGATAACTTTGTAGAGTCTCTTGATTCTGTTATGTTCCTCTGGGGGAGGGGAGAACCGATTTAGAGTTTAGCTTGCAGTAAATTTGACTCAATTCACACTGTAAATTCTGCCTCCCCCGTGGTGGGTGGCCTTGGTTGCTGTTTGATATCAGTGCCACGCATGTGAAGCTTAAGAGTCAACCAGAGATTTGGGTAGAATTTATGCACAGAACTTGGGCACCACCTCCCCGTTCTTGGATACCTGGTCCCCACTTGCCAGTAACTGTGGTTGCTCTAAACCATGTCTACTGATTCTTCATCAAGCCCGTAATACTGATAGATTGCCTATCAGAATTTTAGCTGCCCTGCCTGCATAGACTGGGGCCTGCCTTGAGGCCAAATGCTTTAAAAAACTTTTTATCAATGCTTATTTATTTTTGAGGACAAGAGAGAGTATGAGTGAGCAAAGGGCAGGGAGAGAGGGGGACACAGAATCTGAAGCAGCTCCAAGCTGTCAGCAAAGAGCCCAACACTGGGCTCGAACCCACGAGTTTCAGAGGAGATCACGGCCTGAGGTGAATACTTAACCAACTGAGCCACCCGAAGGCTAAATGTTTTCTTAAAGAAACTCATTCTGTGATGGTGATGTTCTTTTCTTAGTTCTAAGTGTCAACTTTCCCCCAGCCTCTGCCTGCTTTCTTCATTCTCCAGTATCAGGTAGTTGGGTTTTAGATTTTGTCCAGAGCTTATAGTTGGATATATCATTTTAATTTTTTTACTCATTCTAAAGAAATCTATGGCTGGAAAAAAATGATAGGAATCCCTGATCTCATTTTTAAGGGATTTTGATTTTAAAAAATTTTTTTTAATGTTTTTTATTATTTATGAGAGACAGAGAGAGAGACAGATCACGAGCAGGGGAGGGTCAGAGAGGGAGACACAGAATCCGAAGCAGGCTCCAGGCTCTGAGCTGTCAGCACAGAGCCTGATGCAGGGTTCGAACCCATGAACTGTGAGATCATGACCTGAGCTGAAGCCAGATGCTTAACTGACTGAGCCACCCAGGCGCCCCAAGGGATTTTGATTTTTAATATTTATAGTAGGGAATTTTCTAACATCCTATGTTAGTCTTATTTTGTACTCCTATTGGTAAAGTTAATCCTCAATATTTAAGTGCTAATAATGGGTTATTGTATTTAATCCTCACAGCTCCTCTGTGGGGCAAAGATGACTTTATTATTCCATTTTAGAGATGATAAAACCAAACAAGAAAGGTTAAGCTGCTTGTCAAAATCACTGCTTGCAAAGAGGGCAAGGTACCAGGACCAAGCTGGAGAGAGAAGGTGGAAGGAATCATCTATGACTTTGATCTTGGCCCAGTTCTCACTCGTCACCCAAGTTCGAGACTCATCCCAGCTGGGCAAAACCAACAGAATCCACGCTAACTAGCTAATGAGAGTGAAGTTAAAGAAGAGTTCAAGAAAAAAGTAAGAAGTTGGCAACGTCTCTAGCAGGACCAGAGGATCCAGAACAGAGACCGTGTGGCCAGCCTCCACACCTGTGGTACCCCAGACACTCTTGGTCACCTTCCCAAAGCCAAGTCCAGCAGCACCTGTTCCTTCACCGTCGTGCCTCTAGCTCTCGTAGCCTGTACGCTGTCAGTTCTCCCCCACATGCCTCATCCCAGCTGGAAGAGGGCGTTTCTGGCTTCTGCGTGGCGAGGTGGGACGCCCCCGGATGTTGGACGGGTGTTCGAATGGTGCCGGGCAACCAAAGAATTCAATGTGCACATTCCATGTTAGTGAGCCATTGGGCAGATCCCGTGTGACCTGCGTTTCTTATAATAATTTCTCCCAGTAAGAGGCCAGAACAACCCCTTTCTCTGCTGCCTGACTTTGAGTTTCCCTCGTTTAGAGAAAAGCCAAACTCTGCTAGCAGTTTTATAGGAGCATGACTCATGCTGGCTTTTGTTTAACTGTTATTGCACCTTGACCATGATAAAACGACTGTGCTTGGAATGTAAGCTGGATTTTTCTAATCGATTACAATAAAAATCAGATTCTAAAGATACACTCGTTGAAACTCTGTTTGTTCAGGGTCACCCCCCCCCCCCAGTTATTGACCAAGCGGACAAGGCTTTGTAACAGCACCCCCTGGTCCTCAAGACTGCGCCGGCCTCTGGGCCGTGGGGGGTTATCTAGCCAGAAGGGAGTGTCTGGACAGCTTAGTGGGTTATGTGCTTTCCAAGTGACCTTTGGAATTTTGACTGAAAAATGGCAGAGACGGAACCAATTGGAGAGATGGGAAGGGATAACCCTGCCCCGCCCGCAAGTCCCTGGACTGCTTAAATCAATATAGACAGGAAGCACAACTCCGTATTTGGGGTAAACGAGTTCATGTGGCATGAAAGAATTTTACTGTAACGGATTCGTTTATAGATTTTCTTGGGGACAGCAATGAAAATAAAGTACCGTTTGGGCTTTTATGGTCATTTAGTCCTGTTCAATTATAGAAAAAACCAATTAAACTCCCTTATTATCCCAAGACTAGTATTCTTGGGGAATATTCAGCAATCGTGGTTTGCAATTTTTGGAGTAATGCCAATTCCTTATTATGTAATTATTGTT
This sequence comes from Suricata suricatta, assembly GCF_006229205.1. Lineage (NCBI taxonomy): Eukaryota > Metazoa > Chordata > Mammalia > Carnivora > Herpestidae > Suricata > Suricata suricatta. Next base: position 39,798,049 of record NC_043715.1, on the reverse strand, counting down.
TAATTTGTTTATATACCTTAATGTATAATAAAAATGTCTAACCTACTTGCAAGTCCTTTTCTAGTTTTCCTGCCTAAGTGCCCTTCCTGAGATGTTCTAGGCAGATTAAGCTATATGTAGACCCTTGCCCTTTTTTTACACAAATGGAGACATTGTATACTCAATTTCTGCACTCTATATACATATGTATACACTTATATACACATGTGCATGCGTATTTTATATTGACATATTATGTATGTACATATGTATTTTTATATATGCATATATATTATAGATGTATTTATTGCATATATATTCTATATATGTATAAATGAATATATCAGCTTTTTCCATATGTGTTCCTATAGATTTTAATCCTTTTTAACAGAGATGCAGAGGATAATTAACCAACTAGCCATGATTATTTATCTGATTTATTAATAGACAGACATTAAGCCAGCCTTTTGCAGTTATAAATAGTGCTTTGGTCAATACCCATGTATGTAACTCTTTTGTGCATGTGAGAGTTTATGGGATAACACTTCTATAAGTGGAATTGTTAAGTGAAGGCTAAATGACACATTAAATTAGATAAGTATTATTAAATTGTTCTCCAGAGAGACTGGATCAATATATAATCGTTTCTGTTTGCTCTATCCATTTATCTGTATAGCAAATTATCAAACGTTTTTAACCTTTACCCACCTGACCGGTATAGTTTTAATTTGTGTATCTTTTATTCAGAGAGTCAGAATCTTTAAACATGTTTAAAATGCATCTGTATTTACTGGGTTTTTTAAAAATTTATAAACGGTCTGTAAATGCCCGTTTTCCTTTGAATTGGGATTCTTTTTCACATTGACTTGTAGAAGTTCTATATATAAAAATACATGAGCTTTTCTCATTTAAAATAAAGATAACCTGTTAAACATAGAACTAGATGTGATTCGGTGTGTGAGTAGGTCCGAGTCTCCCTGGGAGCAAATTTACAAATCAGACAATTTATTCTCAGGGCATATTTCTGGATTTTTAAATTTGGAAGATAGGGTCATTCAGAAGCATTTTGAAGTAATTTACAAAACTATGCAATCCGTGATGGCATTCTATATTTGTAGAGTAAATGAAGGTGACTTCAAAACATTTTATAGTTTATAAAACTATAAAAATTATAAAACTGTAAAATTAAGGTGACTTAAAATATTTTTATAGTTTATAAAACTATAAAAGTAATAAATACATACTCATCTCTTTAAGAAGCCCAATATACACAAGTGTATAAATTAAAAAGAACAAGTTCTCTCCCGTCCTACAGAAACAACACCTCTGTTCACCGTTCGGCGTGTACTTCTCCTAACCTCTCTCTGTACACTGACTACACGGATTTTTAATAATGTTTTCCTGGAGAGGGAGAAGCTACATGCTCTTCTCCAACTTGCTTCTTTCAGGTAGGGATAATCCTGGGTGTCAAGAATGGCAACCGCTGCGAACTCTTTTAACTCTCTAAGCTGACGGAACACTCCCACAGACCAAGCAGGACCTGACCGTGGCCTCCTGGGGCCTGACCTAATGGGCTCTGACGGACGAGGCCCTTGGCAACCCTGGGCGGCCCACTGTGTGCAGCTCACTTCTCTTGTTACGTCAGTGCCACTTTTATACACAACGTGGAGAGGCTTAGACGTGGGCGAGCGGACGACCTACCACAAGGACAGAGGACTAGAATTGAGGGCTTCCAGAGCACCTAAAATCTCTTGTTTTGGTTTTCAAAAGACTTGGTTTCTCACCTCTTTTGTTTGTTTGTATTTAAAGACTGCACCCTGGAGACGCTGATCCATGGGATCGTGGCCAGGAGGGGTGGGGACAAAGCGGTGGGCGCACGGAAGCGCCAGGGAAAGGTCCCTCAGCTGGGCAGTGAGCTTCTGCCAGGTCCACATGCTGAAGTACCCCCTCCCTTCCATAGGAGCCTGCCGGGAGGAAGGCCCGTCTGCTCTGGCAAGTCTAATGTCCAGCCGTGCCCAAGGACGAAGTCTTGCTCTCCTGGAGCACCCTCCCAACAGTGCGGCACAGACAGAAGGCACTCCGCGGCCTGGGTGCAGGGTGCTTTGGGCTGGCCTGCGGGACTCAGAGTGTGCAATACACACATGAGCCCACTTCCAGAGACCTCCGTGCACCTAGCCTTGTGTCCTGGCCGGGCTGCATCTCTCCGGAGAAAGGAGCCCTTTTTCCTCTCTGCAAAGGCACTCTCTGGTCAGCCAAGCCCCTGGGGGCCACATCTGCTTGAAGGGGCTTCTTATGAGGTATCCCAGAAGCACTGGGCACGCTCTCCCGGCCCCTGGCAGTCTTGCCCGGCATGGCGTCAGGAGGCTCAGGATGCATCTGCCCTGGGGAGCCCTAACTTAGGGGCTCGGGTCTTCCCAAGCATCTTTTGGGGCCACCCTCGAGCTGCTCTCTGAGGCTCAGGGACAGACTGAGTTCTGGGAGGGTGGCCGGGTAGCAGTTTTCTTGAATAGAATCCATTCTGTGTTCATTCGACAAATATTTGAGGCTCTACCATATGCCAAGGCCTGTTCTAGCTCTGGAAATAGGCAGAACAGGACAGACAAGGTCCTGTCTTTGTGGAGCTGGCATTCTAGTGGGGGGAAGCCAGACAGGGAACAAGTAAAATAAGTAAACAAGACCATTTTCCAGAGAGTGCTAGGAGGAAAAGAAAACGCACAATGGCCTCAGGAGTGATGGGGGAGGGGCGGCGACTGTGCCACGGGGGCATCCGGGGAGTCTCTGGGAGAAGGTGAGACTGAGATCCCGGGAAGGGAACTGCTTCAACATCAGGAAGAAGCCTCCACGGAGCCGGCAGAGCTAAGCACGATGCCCAGAGGCTGGGAGACGCCTGGCTTGGCAGTGGCATGGTGGGCAGCCCCGAAGGGTGAGGAGGCTGAGGGCCAAACCGTGCCGGGCCTCACGCCCACGCGGACACATTCACTGCAAGTCTTCTCCTGAGTGGTCACAGGGGTTGGCAGAGGCGAGTGACGTGAACCGAGCACATGTCTAATGGGTAACTCTGGCTGCTTTGTGAGAAGTGTTGGGGGTCGCGGAGGCAGGGAGACCGGTTAGAGGCCGCTGCGGTGGGGAGTGTGGCCACTGGAACCCGGGTATCTGTGGAGAGATGGAGAAAAGGGATGGACTGGGGACACAAGGTTAGAATTACTGCTGACTGAACGCGTCCTCCAGCAGAAGCAGGGCCAGGGGCCTCCAGAGGAGGCCAGGAGCACTGGGGTCACTGCCTTCCTGCTAACGTGGAATGGGTGTGGCCCCCTCAACGAGGCCGAGACCCCGATGGTGGACCCGCGGTTCCACTCAGACTCAGGAACGAGCAGTGCCCTGCTCATGCCCTCCTCTTGCTGCTCCCTTCCCTCAGGGTGAGGAGCCTACTGGGCCAAGAAGTGCCGTGCCCGGACAGCCAGAGCCAGCTGCTTGGGCCTACACGGGCCCTTTCACCAGGCACTTAGCAGGGCACACGCATCAAGAGGTGACAGGAGGGCAGCAGTTTTCAGGGGGGGATGGGCAGTGTTGGAACCCTGTGCTGGGAACCTAGTCCCACTTGACTAAGGGCCCTTCGGCAGAGGAGAGAACCAGGGAGCAAGAGAAGGAGATGGTGGCCCTTCTGGCACCGCCATGTTCTAGAGTCAACCTCTCAATGTAGACCTGGCTTTCCAGGACACGACAAAGATTTATTTGTCAAGGTAGAAAGGTAGAACATATTTTATCTACCAGTTTGTTCATTTGACTGATAACTTTTGGTATTTAAACAGATGGTATGTGGGCTGCCATTTGTATTCTTGTCCCGGATCCCATAAGAACGTGGAATGGGTCTGCCCACATCCATGGCTCGCGTCCCGCCATGCTCTCCAAATCCTGGGTGGGGAGTCCTGGGGTCCATCAGCTACCAAGAGAGTTTTCTAACAAAACAGAGTATAAGACTTTCCACAGTTTGCTAAACAAAATTAAGATAATGGATAGAATTCTCCGACTTTTCATTTTTGACTCTGTTTTCCTTTTCTACAAATTTTGTGCTGCCTGCTACTGCTGATCCGCTAGTAGTTGCAAGCAAATGAAATAAACAAACAAGGGGGAACCGCATACATACAAGATAGTGGATGAAAGTTCAAAAAACTGGAAACAGTTAATTCTCATGAATCTGATAGTATGGGTTATGGTTTTATATGGTACACGTATAACAAAGAGACATTTCCTAACAGTTATAGAATATCTAGTGCATGGGATTGCAGTTAATTATGCCCAGTAATGTTCTGTACGACTTCTGAGTGCCTTTGCCCTAGAACCAGCTGAGAATGCACAACAATGAATTATTGTCCCCAGTTTACAGAAAAGAAGACAGGAGCTCAGAGAAATTCAACTTGCCCGAGGTCACTCAGCTAGTAAATGGTGAAGGATGGGTTGTAACAGGTCCCCTGTGTCGTCAAGCCTCCTGGTGAGACAGGACGTACAATCTACTGAGGGATAAAAATGGTTTTCCCAAGTGCCCGGAGGCTGTTGGTAAGAAACACTAGGCTCTTGGTCGGACTGTTCACTGGGTTCATCTGCAGTGCCTCCCAATATCCAAAACATAAGAACAAATTAGTGTAAAGCTCATTAGCCAGTGCATTTGTCATAAAAAGCAACTTGCATGCTGTTTTCTGTGTCTACACTTTAGGAAGGTCTTTGAGAGCATTTTATTGAATCACTGTATTAGACATATTGTATGAGATACTCGTGTCCCCACGGCAGACCACAAACTCTGTGCTTGAAAATGGATAGTTCTTGTCTTTTGTCTTTTCTTAGTTAGTCCTTATTTATTATCTTAATGAGTCCTGCTTTGGAGTGACCAATCTTCTATCCATTAAGCTTTTGATAAAGCTAGAAAACTTAATCAGAAAAGTTGGTTCGGGTCTTGCTCTTCAGAAGTTGATGAACTCTCCAACTTAAAAACAAATCCTTTTGTATGCATTGCATTAGGAAGGTTGAATCAAAGTAAAATCATTAAAAAACCCAACTTCCTAGGGCTCCGTTTGTCTTCCTAGAATGGTTAGCACTGGGAATGACCCTGGGATCAGGCTCCATTCTAGGGCCCCCCAAACCCAGCACCACAATGCATGGAGGACAGGGCTCCCCCTCTCTCCCAACTCGTCCTGCCCTCCCCCAGGTCCAGCCTCTCCTCTGAGCCGGAGCAGAATTCACACCTACAGAAATGCATTTTCACTTCTGTTGCTGATTTTCTCTTTTATGAAAAGTAGAGCCAAAGCCAGAGCTTGCCCCCTCTCCCCTGGCCCCTGCAGTGGTGGAAGCCGGGCCTGCGAGCCTGGGGCCTGTGGGGCTTGGGGCAGCCCCGCCTGCTGAGCACATTGAGGCCAAGGCACATAGGAGCATTCTCCCTCGGGGCTCTCCTCGGGAATTGCCAAGTGTCATAAATTAAGACAAGAAAGAAGGATAGTAAAGGTGGTCAGAGAGACGATTTATGAGCTTCTCTTATTACTGGCTCAGTCTCAACTGAGCCTGAGCCACACAGCCATCTCCCTCCCAAGTGATTCCAGCCAAACGCTGACGGCCCACGCATCCTATCAGGCCACAACCCCCTGCCAGCCATGGGCACCTCCCATGGAAAGTGATTCCACCACCCTGGGGTCTCACCCAGGATCTATAGCCAATTCTTGCGTCAGGGCTTGGACAGCTCCAGGACACCCCAGACCCACAGACTACCACCTGCCCTCAAATCTGCTTCTATCCCCTCGATGCTCTCTTAGACCTCAAAGGGAAGACTAAAACATGGCAGGTTGGTCCAGGCAGCTCTCCCTGGCCAACGGTCCTCTTCTCCAGAGCCACAAAGCAGGCAGGCAGGTGTCCTGCAGGTGACCCCAAGGGGCTTGGAGGAGACCCTCTATTTTCCCTGCATTACATATGTTGGGGGATGGTACCCCAACCAAAAAAGCCAGGCATTCAGCGCCCCCCCCAGGCCCCAAGTCCTGACATTCAAGTCCATCCCTGTCTTCTTCCCCCACCCAGGGTCCCAGGTCTCCATCATTTTTCATCTGGTCCACCCTCCCCTGTCCAGCCTCTATCACAGGCCCCTTTCAGCAGCCCAAACTGGATCCTAGTGCTTGTCTACTAAAAGCTGGACAACCAAACCCTTTGAGATAGGCTCTCTCCTTCACCAGGAGTGGCCTTGGCCGTGAACCCAGCCCTGTCTGAGGATCCAGTCTTATCTAGGCCCCTCCCCAGCAATCCCTGCACTCCCGCCCGCCACACATCTTGTCCTTTGTTATCAGAACATGCCAGGCACTCACTCGCAGCCTCTCCACCTTTGCACCTGCCGTTCTGTCTGCCTATCCTTCCAGCAAATTCCTGCTCATCCTTCAAGGTGTAGCTCAAAGGTCTACTCCTGTACGAAGCCCTCTCTAACCACCTGTCTTTGCTCGTAAGACGGCTGCCAGAACAAAATACCACGGAACTGGGCGGCTTAAACAACAGCAATTCATTTTCCCGCAGTTCTGGAGGCTGGAAGGTGCAGATGAGGGCGCCTGCATGGCCGGGTTGCGGTGGCGGCTCTCCCCCTGGCTTGCACACTCCGCTTTCTCCCTGTGTCCTCACATGGCGGAGGGAGGAAGGGAGGCAGGAAGGGACACAGAGAGAGAGAGAGACAGATTTCCTTCTTCTTCTCTTCTTATAAGGCACCCAAACTTATGACCTCATTGAATCTCATTACCTCTTAAAAACTGCATCTCAGAATCTGGCCATACTGGGGATAGGGTTTCAACATCTGTTGGGGGGACGATTTAGCCCTGAGTACCTCCCCAGACAAAGGTGGCTGCTGCTCCTCTTTGAGCCCCATATTCACCAGGGAAGGGTGTCCCTTGTTACAGCGTCTCCATCCTTCGTCCCCACTTACGTCTCCTGAATTAATGGACCAAGCACTACTGCCCAGTCCCATCCCCTGCTTTTTTGGGGTCACCTCTTCTGTGGGAAGGCCACCATCTCCCAGCAAACTCTGCGCACTGACCTATCGCCTGCCCAGAGCTCTGAGAGGGCAGGGGCCACCTCTCACTCATCTGTGGGCCCCGAGCACCTTGCACAGAGCAGGCCTCCTGGGGAGAGCTCTGGCTCCCCTGTGAGGCCCGGTGGCACAGCCCTGGGTCCCGCTTGGTGCCTCTATTGCCCCCACCAGCCTTTACTGACCTGGCCTTACTCCTCTGCTTACTGGAGAGCCTCTGGCGGTTTCCTCCCCTCCGAAGAGGTCACATTCTTGCTGCCTGTTCTGGAAACAGCAACTCTGCACAGCAGACCAGGTGTACATGCTCGGGACAGGACACTCGCAGCAGCCTGTGCCTTGGTGCTATCCTGCCACAGGCTGTTATTTTTAGCCCTCGCTGCAGAAAAAAAACTGAAAGTCTCACTGCATGTTTTCAGGTTTCTTCCAGGTCTCCACAGGGGCCTGCTGCAGAAATGGGTCCTGCCCCTGGCCGGGAGAGTGGCTCCGGGCTCACAAAGGTTATTTATTTAATATATTTACTTTTATTCCCAGGCCAAAAACTTAAAATATCTTGTGTCTGAGCTCTGGACCAAAAAATGAAGCAGTTGGGCCATTAATCATTGGGAATACGTTGAATAGGAACTTGATTAAAGCACAGTATGTGCTCCCCAGACGAAGTTGCTTCTTTACAGTGACCACAGTGGCAGCTTGGCCTCCCGGGGTCAGCGGTGCTTTTGCGGGGCGCCTCCTCGAGGGCTCTGGGGAGGGCTCTGGCTTCTTGCCAGGCTCCGGAAGGCCGCCGTCTGCGTGGGGGTCTTGACCCACCCAGCCCTGCTTTTCTCAAACAGGGACACCTCTGACCAGCACCCAGGCGGTGTCGGGCTCCAGCGCACAAAGTCATAAGGGGTCGGGGTGGGGGGATAGAAGCAGGAGCGAATTGCTGGCCCAGGGGGTCCCCACGGGAGTCTTGCCGCGACCCCAGCCTGGGTCGGCGATCCCGGTATAGAACCAGTGAGGCGCCACGTGGCTGGGGAGACGCACTGCCTGAAACCCCTTCCTTCGGCGGCAGTGAATGCGGAGGCGGCACCCAAGGGGTACCCGGGCCTGGCTGCCTTGTTCTCCAAGATCCCGGGGACACAGCGCCCTACGTACCACTCGGCAGGGTTTTCCCGGTAGGTGCTAGGACTCTGGGACGCCAAGGTTCCGAGGCCTCGGCTCCTCTGACACCCCCGCTCCCGCCTTAGAGCCCACTCGAATGGGGAGGGGGGCGCGGCAGTAGATTCCGATCCCCAACCCCGATTTGGGATCCCGGTCCCGGAGTCATATTCGCCTCCTCCCTCTAGGCGCCCCACCTCGCCCCAGTACCCCAGCCCTGGAATCCAGCTCGGCCCGTCCCGCAGGAAAACACTGGCGGCTCAGAGCCGGGTAGCAGCGCCAGCCCCGCGCCTAGCAACCCTAGCGCTCCGGCTAGGAGAAGTAATTAAAAAGAAAAAGTTTTCCAAGCCCAAGCAGATGGACCGGCCGTGTCCTCCAGGCTCCGCGGCCTCCGCCGCCTCGCATTCCCTCCGCTCACCGCGGGGTCCTAGCGCCCGGCTCTACAGCCCTTGGGATCCCAAGAGGGCTGCAAGCAGCAGAGCGGGGGAGAGATACTTCGGCATGGAATCGGTGGGGTCGTCTGGAGATCTGAGATAGAGATACAAAATCACCGCCCTCCAGGACGCTTCTCTCCGCCTCTCCATGCCGCTGTGTACGCTGGGCCAATAGGTCCCAAACTGTTCCCTACTCCCCCACCCCCGGCCCCGGCCCCTTCTCCACGCCGCTGCCTAGCGGAGACGCCGGTCCCGGAAAGGACGCTGTCTAGATTTTAAAGCGAGTCCGCGCCACAGTAACTCAGAGACCAAGGCTGGCCCTCCACCAAACCCCAACCCCGCCCCCCACCCCCGCGCAGCGTCTCAGTGCTCCCGGGCTCCCCGACCGTTGGCTGGAAGTGGGTGCCTTGGGGAGGCTAGAGGAGGGAGCCCCGTCACCAACCACGTGTGTGCGGGGCGACAACTCGGCCCAGGGTGGGGCATCGCACGCGCGTGCCGGTTCGGCTGGCGGGGCAGAGGGTTAGTGGGAATTGAGCCGGGGCCTCTCCTGCCGGGCGCAGCGCTCTGGCCCCACTCACCGCCCCCTCCGGAAGGCAGGCGCTAAGACCCAGGAGGCGCCGCTCCGCCGTCGGACACTAGAGGGCGAAGGCCTCCGGTATAAATGCAGGTCCCAAGCGCGCCTGGCCATTAGCGACCGGGAGCTGCGCGGGTGTGAGGGAGTCGGGGCTCCGGTGGTCGGCAGCGGCGTTGGCGCCCCGCGCAGGCTGGAGGCCGCCGAGGCTCGCCATGCCGGGAGGACTGTAGCTCCCCCATGGAGTCGGCCGACTTCTACGAGGCGGAGCCGCGGCCCCCGATGAGCAGCCACCTCCAGAGTCCCCCCCACGCGCCCAGCAGCGCCGCCTTCGGCTTTCCCCGGGGCGCGGGCTCCGCGCAGCCCCCCGCCCCACCTGCCGCCCCGGAGCCGCTGGGCGGCATCTGCGAACACGAGACGTCCATCGATATCAGCGCCTACATCGACCCGGCCGCCTTCAACGACGAGTTCCTGGCCGACCTGTTCCAGCACAGCCGGCAGCAGGAGAAGGCCAAGGCGGCTGCGGCCCCCGCAGGAGCCGGCGGCGGCGACTTTGACTACACGGGCGCCCCCGGGGGGCCCGGCGGCGCCGCGATGCCGGGAGGGGCGCACGGCCCCCCTCCTGGCT
>NC_043715.1:39731252-39788161 GCF_006229205.1 Suricata suricatta | reverse complement strand
GGCCCTGGCGGCGCGCTCAAGGGGCTGCCGGCCGCGCACCCCGACCTCCGCACGGGTGGCGGCGGCGGCGGCGGCGCGGGCAAAGTCAAGAAGTCGGTGGACAAGAACAGCAACGAGTACCGAGTGCGGCGCGAGCGCAACAACATCGCGGTGCGCAAGAGCCGGGACAAGGCCAAGCAGCGCAACGTGGAGACACAGCAGAAGGTGCTGGAGCTGACCAGTGACAATGACCGCCTGCGCAAGCGGGTGGAACAATTGAGCCGCGAACTGGACACGCTGCGGGGCATCTTCCGCCAGCTCCCCGAGAGCTCCCTGGTCAAGGCCATGGGCAACTGCGCATGAGGCGCAGGGCGGCGGGACCGCCCTGGGACGGCCGCTGGCTGGGACCCAGGGAGTGGTTTCGGGTCTCCGGATCTCAAGACTGCCCCAGCGGCGCAGGCCGGGACTAGGAGATTCCGGTGTCGCCAGAAAGCCTGGCCTGCCGCGCGCGCCCCTTGCCTTCCTCAGCGACAGATTCGGTGCGTCTAAGATGAGGGGTCAGGCAGTGGTTTCTCCCTGCCGGAGAGAAGGGCCGCGGGGCTCCGCCGGGAGCCCGGCAACTCTAGTATTAAGGAATAACCTTGTGCCTTGGAAACGCAAACTCACCGCTCCGATTCCTACCGAGTAGGGGGAGCAAATATGTGCCTTGTCATTTTATCTGGAGGGTCCCTGCCTCATTCCAGAGGCTGCAGGCCCCCATGAGAAGAGGTAGTGTGCGGGCCTGTCTACGGCAGGAGGAAGGCTGTTCTGGGAGCAGGGATCCCGACAAGCCAGCCCTGGCCGCTCCTCAATGCCGCTCCTTGCAGAGGAGGAAATACAGGGGCTTGGAACGTTGTGCCCCTAGTTCTGCATGAAGGTGGAGGGTCCCGAGTTCCTGGCCTCTAATCTCCCAGCCCGCGACAGGCTGGGCTTCCCTGGGCAAACCCACTGGGATGGGGGTCACCAGGTGACCAGTGGGAGCCCCCTGCCCCTAGTCAGATCAGAAAGCTAGGTAGTGGGTGAGCTGTAAGGACATGTGTTCATGGGAGTGGTAGCCTGGTGGAAAAGGGAAACCCAGAGATCTGGTCGGGGGTGGGGGTGGGGCAGAGGGCCACTGGGACCATCAGCCTTGTCCTGTATGTTGCCGGCATCGCCATACAAGCCCAGAGGGACCGAAGTTATGAGAAGCTTTTCAAATATTTTGCTTTATCAGCCGATATCAACACTTGTATCTGGCCTCTCTGTGTCCCAGCGGTGCCTTGAGCAATGTGAATGTGCACGTCTATGCTAAAAACCACCATTTTATTTGGTTTTTGTTTTGTTTTGGTTTTGCTCAGATACTTGCCAAAATGAGACTCTTTGTCAGCAGCTGCAGGGAGGGTCTGCGGCTCTCTTTCCTTTTTGGTTTTTGGGATTGCTTTTGCTCCCAGGGGAACCAAAGAGGTGAGGTGGGCTTCCTCTTTCCCTGGGGGGGGTGGGCTGAGGGGGGGGGGGTGAGGCGATGCGCCTCACTCCCCTCTGGCCCGCCCTGCCCCCTGGCTCGGGCTCCTGGTCTGGAAGGGAGGCGGCCCCCAGCCAGCGCGCACATATCGCTGGGGCTGGGAGCCGGGAAGGACAGCTTGGTTCTCTTTGGGGGAGGACGTAGAGTTTCATGCTAGATGTTTTATGTATTATATCTATAATATAAACATATCAAAGTAAATGTCGGTGTCTTTTTAAAACCAGAAAAGCTACTTCCAGGGTTTTCTGTGGGCCAGGTCACATTTGTAAATAATCACGGCATATTCTCTGGCTGAGATCCTGACTTTCATTAGCTCTCCCATCCTGAGCCCCTCTTTACATTAAGGGGGTGACTTCTCCCAACGAAGGCAAATAAAGGGCAGAAGGAGGATAGAGTCCAAGCTGAGAATGCCCAAAGCCTGAGGAGAGAGTCCCCTGGCGCTGGGGGGAGGCTGAGGGGGGTCACAGGGCCTTGGTGGGGCCTCCGATCAGCCCCTGGGAGGAGCAGAGGGGCTCAGCAGAGGGTCCTTCTGCCTGGAAGTTGCCCCAGGCCTTCTGGGACTTGAACAGGCCTGGCCCACTAGCTCCAGGCTCCAGGGGTCCTTTGGCCACATTTGCTTCTAGGTCACCTACCACCCTAGCTCTACAGCAGCCTTGCTCATACCTGGCCTGGCCTAGCCCACCAGCAGGATCCCGGGAGGGCAGCGAGAGGCCCCTCTACCCCTCTCCACTTGCTCTGGGCCATGCGGCTGCAGTCTACCCCAGCAGGGCCCTGAAGGGCAGCCTGCAGGCCGGGCACCCCTCCACCCCTTCTTCCATAGCTGCCCTGCCCCAGCCCACCCCAGGAAAGGGGCCGCGCAGCAGCCCTGCCGTGGCTGCGTGGTCCTTCGCCCACACCACCTGGCAAAGAGCCAGCCCGTATCCACCTTCCCCTGCATTGTGCCCACCTTCCACCCACTCCCCGACAGAGACAGCTGCCCTGTGAGGACAGTCCCCATGGCACCCCCTCAGCAGCAGTAATGGCCAACCAAAGGAGGGGCCACCCTCACGCCGGGTAGAACAGGGCCTGGCAGGAAGTAGGACAGAAGGCAGGCAGGACTACCAGAGTTCACTCTCACTGAGGGTAAAAGGCAAACACTCTGTACCCTCTATTTTCACCCCAAGAGGCTTCACTTGAGCAGTATATACCAATGTGGGCTTGGACAGTTTCAAGAAATTACACACTTTTTAAATTCTGAAAGCTCAGGCTTTACCTGCCTGAGTGGTTAACAGGGGTGTCTTGCCCCCTTCCAGCCCCAACCCCCGCCCTCTCTATCCTGTGTCTTGCCGCCTCCTCGCCCATGGCCGCCCTTGGCAGAGGAAAGGCCACGAGCCCAGTGTGGAGGCGGCTGCCTGCCCCACCGCCCTGGGAACCGAGGAGGCTGAGCCCTGCGCCTGCCTGGAGGCCTAGGGCAGGCCACGGCTTGCTAGGCCCCAGCAAACCCTCTCCGAGTTCAGTGCTAATTCCAGTTTTTCTTGTTTGAGGGGGCCAAACCTCAGCTTCCCCCTTTGCCCCCAGAACAGATCCCAAGAAGAGTAGGGGAGGGACACCCCTCCTGCCCTCTCTCCTCCTTCTCCCCTCCCCCTGTCCCATATCCTGGGGTTTCCTTTTTCAAAGCTGTCAGCCTACTCAAGGGCACCCTCCCACTCTAGATCCTGAGGTCCAGGGCAGGCTTTGCTGGGCACAACACAGATCCAACTGAAGCGAACCCAAGGAAAGGAATGGGGCCCCCAGTGGGACTCCCCAGGAGACAGAGCAGCCTGCCAAAGGGAGGGGGCGGTGTGGGGTAAACCTGCCCAGCATGCACTCGGGGCCTGGCCAGAGAGGCGCCTGGGGAAGAGCTGCTCTCCGCCACCCACTGCTTCCTGCAGGGCCCCCATGGTTCCCCTCCTGGCTGCAGCCTTCGTGAAGAACTGCTCCAAGGGCCTGGCCCGGTGTCATGGGACGGCTGCTGTGTACCAGAGCTCGTGGCGAGGCTGGGTCACCCAGCTGGGAGCGGGAGGACTTGGCTCCTACTCTCCAGAGCTCCCAGTCCTGTGGCCCCAAGATGGGTTTTAAGAGTGACCAGCGCAACAAAGGGAACAGAGGGCACCAGGGAGGGCTTCCTGAACGCAGCAGTTTGATCCAAGACCTGGTCGTGGACCCAGTTCAACACGCCCAGATGCCTCTGCCTTGTACTTTCTCATGAGGGGTAGCAGGGACCTCAGCGCTCGGTGGGCCGTCTGAGCCTGGTGGCCCCTGAGAGCACACGGTTCAGGGGAGCCGGCCTCCGCGGAGGGAGCAAAGGCACAGGGGAGAGAGGGGGGCACGCCTTTTTTGCTGCCAGGTGCCTCCTGATGGTTTCGCACTGTGGATGTCACCCTTATCTCCTGGATCTCCTGGGAATTTATGAATGTGGGGTTTGGCCCTGACACCTGTGATGAGCCACTGGGACTGGTGGGGAGTGTCTGCCCCTCCCAGGTCTTCCACCCCCTCCTTCCCAGGCACGAACCTGCCAGGCCTCCTCTGGAAGCTGCTGATTTCATGGGAGGAGAGAGGGACCATGGGGAGAGGAAGAGGGAGGCCGATCAAGGGAGAGCAGAAACCCTCTTCTGCAGACCCGGGGCAGGGTCCTTGCCTGGGGCGGTGCTATCGCACCGTTCGTTTCCTATGCCGGGGGGGGGGGGGGGGGGGGGGGGGGGGGGGGGGGGGGGGGGGGGGGGGGGGGGGGGGGGGGGGGGGGGGGGGGGGGGGGGGGGGGGGGGGGCCGAGGAGGCCTTTCTAGCACCTTTGAAAGATCTTCCTGGTCTCTGTGAGGGATTATGCTATCTCCCTTCTCTTGACGTCCCCTCCCCTCCCCCAACCCCTCTCTGAGGATGGAGCATTTGACGTGAGCAGAGACATAGGAAAGATACCAATTCACTATCAAAGGATCCTACCCCCATCCCAGAGCAATTAAAAAGCCAGATGGAATCTCTGGGAAAACGGCATTAATAACGCGAACAGTCTGTGCAGGCCGGCAGGGACCCAGGAGCTGCAGGCGGGGGTAGGGAGGAGGCTGGGGCTCACAAGCGTCAGCTCACAGCAATGCCTCAGCCACACTGTGGCCAGCCCGGGGACGGCGCCATCACAAGGGTATGCCTAGATCTGGGCTGTCCCCTCCAGCCCCCTGCAAGGCCCACGGCGCATCCTGAATTCTGGTCGCTGCAGACAGAGCCAGACAAATGTGGAACCCATTATGCAGGCAGCCACAGCCTCAGCCGGCCCCATTCTGGCACCCACGAGCTTTGCTTCCCTTCACTTTTGTTTTTATTTATTATTTTTCTAGCCTTCAGGCCCCACCCTCTAGGAACAGGACTCGCTGCATGACAGCTTCCAAAGATGCCTTTTCTCTGTATTCGCTGCACCCAAGCCCAGTGCCCATGCCTGGCAACAGCGGAAGATGGTGTTGGGTACCCCGTGAGGCCTGAGCCTCAGAAGCTCCCCTCTGATGGCAGATGGGTGGACACTTAGGGCAAGAAGACCAGCTGAGCTCTCCGGAGCAGGCTTGGCTGGTAGAGGAGCTGAGCACAGGGGTCCCACTGCCTGGCTACTGTGAGAAACCCAGAGGGGCTGGACAAAGACCAGAGGAAAAGAATTTTCTGCTGCTCTGAAGTCTTTTCTAGGTGGAACCAAGAAGTAGGACCCTTCCTCATCCCCATTTTCCAGACCATAGTTGGAGGCTCACCTGAGGCGGGCTAAAAGATGTAGTTTTCTTATATCCATCAAGTTGGGATGGAAATTGGTTTGTTTAAAAAAAAAAAAAGTCCTTTGTGGTTTTTTATGTACCCAGAGAGCCATTCTCTGTCCTTCATCTCCCATGTCCCCACCCTCCACCTCCACTGTCACCCTCATCCTCCCAGGAAACTGTTCTCTCCAAGGTCACCATGAACTCCTGAAGCCAAATTACATGAACTTGCCTTGGATCAGCCTCTCTTGGCTTCCTGCTGAATTTGGCCCATGTCTGGCCTGCAGCTGGTCTTTAACGCATACGTCTGAATGCAACTCACCTCTCTCCTTCTTTAACAAACATCCTCACCCCAGTCCTTTCCATTCAAGAGTCCAGTGGGTGGTCTGAGATCCACGCTTGGGGCTCAAGAAACCAAGGTTCACCATTATGGGAGGCAAGGAAAGGCCTAAAAAAGGTAAGCTAGCCGGCTCTAGATAATTCTCAGCACCTTTGTGTGGTTAGCTTAGCCCCAGAAGCAGGGGATAGCCAGCCCCCAAGAGAGCGTCAGCTTTCCGGAAGAGAGGGGAGGGTTGAGGAGAGGCAGGGCAATGTGCCCCTGTGCCCCCCCGGTTGTCAGAGCTGCTCAGATGCGCGGGGAGCCGAGATCTTGGCGCTCCTCTATGAAGGTCTCAAAGAGGGTTTCTCTGCATCTCCCTTTTTGTCCCCACTTCAGGATGACTGGTAAAGTCACTACTGAGGGACTATGGCCCGAGGACAGGAACACCAGTAGCCACACAAGGCGGTCTAGGGCCTGAGACTGTCACCAGGGACCCAGACGGCCTGAAGGGAACCCTCACAGCTTGTCCTCTGCCTTCTAGATCTGAAGATATTTCTCCTCCTTGGCAAGTAACTGCCAACTTCTCACCAGAAAGAAAGGCTCTCCTTGAGTGGCCTTTGTCCCTTTCCCAGCCCAGCCATGGAGGCCTTAGGGAGCCCCCCCCCTTCTGGAGCCAGCCCGAGCGCTCTCCCGGTGCCCCCCAGGAATCCATGCAGCTGATTTATGGCGGCCCTTCTCTCCAGCACGTTGGGCAATGGTCTCAGCTGGACACGAGGTGCAGCCCCCTGCCCAGAGAATAGGGGCCAGGGGGTGTCAGAGAGGTGTCTGCTGCCCCAGAGGGAGGTGCTGTGACCTTCAGCATCAGGTTAGGACCCGCCTGAAGTAGCCTCCCGGAGTGATTTACAATTTGCAAACACGTTTTATTTGATTCCTCAGTTTTGCTGGAGCAATTACAGTGACTAAGCATGACAAATCACTCCATCGCCGTGTCTACTCGCTGTTAGGAAATGTGTTTGCTTCACTCTTTTGCCTGGTGTGGCAACATTTTAAAAATAGACTCATTCACTGTACTTGAAGGCAATTTGTTCCAAATTTTCCCACTAATTTGATTTTAATCTGATATTTAAAATTCGTGTGACCACATTCCCACTGATATATAAGGAATGAGCCCTACCTGGCAGCATTTAATTGGCCTTAACCCAGAAGTCCACGGGACATAGGATTTATCTCAGAACAATTTGAAGACACTGGTGTCTGCGATGCTTAAATATACGCCTGATTCAGTATTGCAAGTGCCCCTCGCTGGGGACCAACAGCAGCAAGTGAGGCCTGAGGGCCTCTGCCATTCTCCTGCAGAGCGTGGCACATAGTAGGCTAGCAGTCCCCGCTAAGGCCCAGATGTCCTGGCCTGGTGGATGCCTGGTGAGCTGGGTCCTGCAGGAAAGCCATTTGTTGAACGGTGACAATTATTTCCTCTTTCTCCCATCCCATGATCACCCTGGCAGGTGGGTCCACAGCGCTGTCCCCCACTGGGCCCTGGCTGTGCCTGGTGACCTTGTGGCGGCTCTTTGTCAGTTTCCTTTTATGCAAAATGTATGCAAAACTAGTACCACCTCAGCCATACAGTTGTTGTGAAAGGTAAACAGGCAAAGCTTGTGAGACATTTGGCTCAAGGTAACGAGATTACTGTGTTTTAGGGCAGGAGGCAGAGGGGGTGGGGGAAGGCACACCCCGGTCCCTGAAAAGTCCCACGAAGGAGATAGTCGTCAGAATAATTAGGCCAGAATCCTCGCACCTGGCGTAACCAAATTATTGGAACCATATTAATGTAGCTTCGGTTCCTCCTCCCTCCCCCCGGCCCCCTCATGCTTTTTCTTTGCTTAGAAAGTGCTTACTAAGCTTCTGCCCTGCACAGACTCCTCATGCCAGTGACCTTGAAGGCTGAGTCCGGTGGTCGAACTCTCCTCCCTGAGAGCTCAGGGGCCGACAAAAGCGCCCGTGTGCTGTTGCGGGGAAAAGGTTCTTGATCCAAGTGCAGAATCCTCAGTGAGAACTTCTGGTCAGTGAGAACATGCTCGCTGGGGCATTAGCCTCCCCAAATCCTGAGAGAACCCTCCCCACAACTCTACAGACCTCCCGTTAACTCCCTTCTTATTTTTTAAATGTTTATTTATTTATTGAGAGAGATAGAGAGCACAAGTGGGGAGGAGCAGAGAGAGGGAGGGAGAGGGGGAGTCGTAGCAGGCTCCGACCTGGCAGCGCAGAGCCTAACACGGGACTCAAACTCACGAACCATGAGATCATGATCTGAGCCGAAATCAAGAGTCCGACACTCAATCAACTGAGCGACCCAGGCACTCCTCCCCGCCATGAACTCCCTTGTATTTGTAAATCTGGGACCTCGGTGAGTAAGGTGGCCCTGCCTTCCCCTTGCTGGTGGCATGAGACCAGGAGGATATGCGGTGTGTTGTGGGGAGACACCTCCTGTCCCCCTGCCCTCCTCTCTTCCCCACTGGGTCATCTCAGCACTTGGCCAAATAGCTGGTTCCCATTTGCCTGACCTAGCTTGAGCCCAGGAAGTGAGGAGAGGGGCTGCCCTCGGCCCTGTGGGGGGGCCTGCCTGGGGTCCTGGAGGGGTGAGTGAGGACGGGCCACAGAGACAGGTGGGAGGGGGCCTGGGCCACGCTTCCTCAGAGCTGGGGCCACCAACAGAAAAGCTCTCTGGAAATCGGCCTTGCATTTCCCTTCGCCGCCAGGAATGCCAACATGAGAGTAACTCAAGTTAATGAGCAAACTCCTCGGGCAAGAAAGGCAGGCGGTTCGCGGGCACCCCCGCCTCCCTGCTCAAGCACAGGAAACAGTTGGATGCCACTTGCGGAACGGAGGGAGGGCATCGGGTACTGAGAGAGGCCAGGAGGCCTGAAACCATCAGTCCACTGGGCTTGGAGCGGTGCCGCAGAAAGGAGAGAGGGCAGCCACGGGCTGTGGTGACCCTGGGGGGAGAGTGGTGCCACGTGGGCACGGGCATGGCTGCAGGAGTGTGCTGCGTGCGCCTGAACTTGGGGCTGGAGGAGCGTTCTCTGCACCCAGGAGGGGTGAAGGGTCCTTCCAAGAGCAATCCCCTAGTTCACCAACGTCGGACCTCTGTTTGAGGAGCGGTCTCACCTGGCAGAGGTGCGGGCATGTGAGTCACGGGCCGAGCCCCTGAGCCGGGGGGAGGTGGGATGATGGCTCTCAGCCCGAAATGTGTCAGAGGCGCAATGAGCATCTTGAGTGATGCGCAGTTTATGTAATTATGCGGGGCGGTGCTGCCTGGGGTGTGTGTGAGCCAAACGAGGAAGGAGAGAGCGCCCCGGTCTCCTGGCTCACCGGCTGCGCCCCAGGCTCGCGAGGCGCCCTGGGTCTCAGGACCAGTGGCAAGACCAGGGCAGCGCTGAGCTCAGCACCTGGGCTCCTCCACATCTCCACCAGTGGGATGGTTTGGACCTCTCCGCCCACACGTCCGCCCAGGGGAGGGAAGTGCTCATGTTTTCCTAAGACTCTCATCTTTGGCTTTATTCCACGACACTCTCCCCCCGCCCCCGCCTCCACCCAACATTCCTCAACTTAATTTACTTTAGTTCTTAATTTTCAGAATTAAATCAGCTGCATATTGTTTGGAACATTTTGGAGATGTTCAGAAATTGGAATGGCATGTCAGAGACGTTGCAGAGCCAGGTTTGGGGGCCCATGTGACTGCCCTCATCTTCACTCTTCAGGGCTTGGGAGATGCAGGTGATGGTCCCTTCCTGCATTCCCCATGAGACAAGGCTTTGTGACTGGTTTCCGCCCCCCCCCCCGTCCCCCCATCCCTTCCAGTACAGAGGCTTGAGGCACCTGCTGCTGGGGGTGAGGGAGTCTGGCACACGCTGGAGGGCCAGGGCAGGACCGGGGCCTCAGTGAGTCCCCTCCGTGGAGGTGCTCACAGAACTCAGGCCCCGACGCTGGTCACACAAGGGCTTGGCCTGCGTTCCCACCCAACGGGGGCGTGAGACCGTGTGTGTCCCGGCCTCGCCACACACCTGCTGTGTGACCAGGCTCAGGTTTGGCAGCCTCTCTGTTTGAGCATGTCTGAGAGGTGTGCCGGGATTCCCAGAGGCAAGATGATGAATGGCTGGCCCTCCAGAACAGAGCAACCGCAAGAACCTGATCCCAGGACGAGTCACACTGAGGAGGACCTGGACCAGGCCTCCTGGAAGCCAAGAGGGGAATGTGAGTCAGAAGCAAACTACCCGCCTGCCAGCCAGGTCACTCTACTGCCCGAGAGAGCTCGGGGGTGGAAGCCAGAGGGCTGTAGGACCCAGGCGTGGGTGACTCCTCTCCTGTCTCTGGAGCCCAGCTTCTAGATGCCTGCCATCCAGGTGGTGCTGGTGGGCTGGATAATCAGGGGCAATTGTGCTCCTCAGCCCATGTTGGAGGACTGAGGTGCTGCTGTGATCATCGAAGCGGCCACAGCAAAGGGACATTCTAGCATTGCCTCCTCTTTCAGATCCTCCCGCCCCAGCCAGGACCAGGCTGTGTCAGCCAGCTGGTCAGTAAGTCTCCTCCAAGCACCCCTGAGACCCCAGACTGGAGCCCAGCCACAGAACAGGGAGACTAAGGACAGAGGAGAAGAGAACCAGAGTATCTGGAAGAAAGATGTCACCATCAGTACTGAATCAGGGTGGGACAGAAGCCTCCGTCACCCCACCTACCCACGCCGCTGCACCCTCCAATTGACTGTGGAAGGACCCTGGGGAATGGCATTCTGCTCTCTCCCAGTGACTGGCCGAGAAAGCCTGCAGGAGTAAGAAGGAACAGGATGCAGCTGGGGGTGAGCTGCAGAGGGAGAGATGGGCTAGGGTTGATTTTTCACCCTTTTCTTGTGTCCTTTGCTACATTGAACCTGGTATCGTATGACATCATGGCTCTTGGCCAAGAACAGACTGGGTCCAGAATCTCCTATCAGTATCCTTTGAACTCTGGGTTATCTGAAACATGGAGTTGTACCACCAAACGATAGGTAGCCGTTAAATGGTTTAATGCATCCCACTCATCAGTTCCAAAAAATTCTTACCTGTTCATGCTTGAAACACTGCCTCTATTCCGATTTCTCTCTCTCCGCTCTGAGGGGTAACATTAAACATATGTTAGACCTTCTCTCCTTCTTTATCTCGGGCCCTCTCTTCCATGCACTATATTTGTGATCATTCTTCTGACTTTTCTAATTTCCCAAGTCCCTTCTCAGCTGTGTTAACTCTGCTGTTAAATCCATTCAGTGGGTTTTTCATTTTGGTTATTGTAGGTTTCATTTCTAGAGATTCAACTCGGTTCTTTTTTCAGACCTGCGATGCCACTTTTATAAATTCCCATTCCCTGCAGTTATTTTTGTAATGCTTATTTTATTTTTGAGAGAGAGAGAGAGGGAGTGAGCATGAGCAGGGAAGGGGCAGAGAGAGAGGGACGGAGGACCTGAAGCAGGCTCTGCACTGCCAGGGGGAGAACCCAACGCAGGGCTCAAACCCACAAACTGCAAGGTCATGACCTGAGCTGAAATCAAGAGTCAATGTTTAACCAACTGAGCCACCCAGGCGCCCCCCGTCCAGTTATTTTTAAGCAAGTCTTATTTCTTTAAACATTATATGCACAGTTATTTTATAGTTGTTAATTTGAAGTCATAAGGGTCTATTACAGTGTTGTTGATTCTTCTAGTTTTCTCTCTTAGCGTCTTAATTTTCTTGTGCATCTGATCATCTTTGACTGTGTGCTGGTCATTATTTTAGAAAAAAAATTATTTGGAAGAAATAGTTGACTTTTAAGACAAAGGCACCTTTGTGGAGAGCATTTTTACTGGTTCCTGTCAAATGTTAAAGAATATTGCTAGCTCAGGACCACCTTAATCAAATTTAAAGCTTGAGTTTTCCTAACCCATCCAGATGAGAATTTAGATTGCAAGATCATGTGAGAGCTGGTCTACTTCTGGTTCACCCTTACCCTGAGGGTGTAGCCCTTTGGAGTCCCGCATCAACGCGGGATGGTATCTTATTATATGCCCCACCTGTATGTGCCCTGGGCGTTGATTTCTATCTCTCTCGTTCCATGAGGCTGTCAAAATAGAACTCAGTTTCACTGGGATCTGAAAATACCTCAAGAAAAAAGTGGCTTTTCCCTTTTGCTTACTTCTCTGGATTCCTTTTCCCCCATAGTTTTGGCCTGGCCCTTTTATACTGCAACACTTCTGTGCTTTTAACCTATTTTTTAGTAATGCATGCAGCATTTTTAGTTGATTTCAGTGCAAGATAGGCCCAAGTCATCTAGCCTGCCGTCACTGAGAGCTGGACCTTCTCCCTTCAGTCACTCAGCGAGTATTTGTGGAGCCGTACTATGTGCCAGGCATGGTGCTGGAGCAGAGAAAGAAACCAGACAGACAAAGTGGACTCTTGGGGCACCACAGACTCTCTGAGGAGACAGACAACCAACGATTACTCAATTGATTAGTTAATTACAGTCGTGACGCACATTGTGAAGTAAGGATGTTCAGGGGTGATGAGAAAGAGGCTTCACCCAGTTTGTGGACTCAGGGAAGTTGTTTTTAGGAATAGGACTTCTAAGCTGAGCTCTGAAGGACCTGACGGGGTTTGTAAGTAGTTGGGTGTTGGATCAAGGGAAGCCGGGCAGAGGGAGCGGCACACACAAACCTCAGAAGTGGGAAGGAACATGGCGTTCTAGGTACTGTGAGGTGTCCGGGGTGGCCACAGTGCACGAAGTGCGAGGTCGGGGGTGGAGGACAAGAAGTGACGCTGGAAGTCAGCTGGGCCAGACTGTCAGGCTCTCGCGAGCAGGGTTTCAGACTTTGGTCAACATCCCAAGGGCAAGACAAGTCAGCGAGCTTTGAGGGGGGGCTTGCTTATTAGGACCACAATGCTGAAGGGTGGCAGGTGGATTCCAACGGGTGGGGCATCTGTCAGGACAGTGAAGGAGCTTAGTGGCACAGAGGTGGATGGATTCAAGAGGGGTTTACAGAATAAGATTTTACACCATAGAATTGTCCCAGAATGCATTATCCGACCACGTATTCTTTGCCGCTGGATCCATACCCGACCTCTTCTCTGCCCTGGGAGTCTGGCTTGTGTGGGCCACGCCGAGAGCCTCCCAGGCCTCTGGCTCCCTGTTGGGTTTGGCCAATGTTAGTCACGAGCGCCTCAGATGGAGGAGAAGAGAGAGGTTGGGCACTTCTTCCTGTCCCCTGCTCCCCATCTGCATGCCCCCAAGGCTCTGGGCTCTGCCGGGTAGCCTGCCCTCCTCCCTCTGTGGGCCCAGTTCTCACAGGGCTCTGGCAGCACTAGTGCCTCACTTTGCACCTGGAGCCTTGCAGTGGTGACAGCTGCTGCTGTGACTAGTTTCTAGGGACTCAACATCCCTTCTTGATTCCCTCAGCCCTGCTCATACCCCCGCAAACAGTTCCTTTGTTAACATCCCTTCACTGGAACCATCAGGGGTAAGTTGGGATTTCTGCCAGGACCCTGATCAAACTCAGGGCTTTTTTTTTTTTCTTTCTTTAAAGAATCTGGAGAAGCAAATCTGTCTGGGAACTCTGGAGGGGGCCAGTCCCTCGTGGCAGCCAAAGGGGTGGTGTCAGAGCCCACATGAAGGCCCCCGCCGCCGTCTGTGTTCCGTAAACAGACACCGGCGTGTGTGCGCGGTGAGCTGGAGCCAAATGACAAACATGGCCGTGACAATTTTATGGAGCCCCAGTATCAGGGAGGACAGAGGTAATTAGGAACATTATAAACAGAGCTAGTGTCTTCTGTCTGGTGCGCAATCCAGGGGTGCGTCTGCTTGGCGAACCGCTCCAGCATCCGCATTCAAACTCCAGTTCCAAACACATCTTAAGAAAAGTGTCCGAGTGACTAAGGGCAGAGGGCATCTGATTTCTGGCCTGCTCGGTGCCGTGCATGGTTCTGGGAAGGCCCCCGGCCCAGCTTGTCTGCCAAGTCCCATTCCCTCCCTCTCTTCTGCCTTTCGCTTCCCCGCCTCCCAAGAGGAAGTTTGTTTCCCTTCACTTTCACTTTGGAGATGTGAGCCACGAACACAAGCCTCTCCTCAGGGGCTGAAGGATGCCAGAGATCTGTGTTCCCAAACCCCGTGAGCTCTTTCCCTCGCACTGCCCGTCCGCCTCCATGCTGGGGGCTCAGGCACAGAGCCAAGTCCACGGAGGAAAATGAACCTCAGCCCCCTGGCATGGCTGCCTGGGTGGGTGAGTGGTCAGGAAGGCCCCTGAGGAGACAGTGTCCAGTGGAGACCAAGGAACGATCCAGGCACTCAAAGGGCTTTTCCAGGCAGAGAAACAGAGCAAAATCCCAGGGGAAGGTCAGGGTGGCTGGAGGGGGGGAGGGGCAGAGACCAGCTCCTGGGGGTCTTCGAGTGGGGTGGCCATGCCTCTCGGTTTGCTTGAGACTGTTCTAGAATTCCTTTGACTCACAAAAAGCATCCCTGATGGCTTAATTAATGACACAGTTACCCTACTCATAGGTCCTAGGAAGAAATCCTGATTTCTTATCCTCTAACTGCACTGGGAAGCCATTGGAGGATTTCAAGCAGGGGAGTGTGAGAACACCAGACTTTTCCTTCATTCACCACATATTTCCTGAGTGCAGGGGTCTCCTCAGCTCTAGGGCTCAGCACTGAGCCACGCTGGGCAGACGTTCTGCCCGTCTGGAGCTTCCGTTCCAGCGTTAGACGTGCTGATAAACATCTAACAAAATTAACCAATCAGATTTCTACTGTGCAGGGTGCCCATCAGGCAGATGGAAAGATGAAAGCAAAAGAATGTGCCGCTGGTTCTTTTTCTAAATGTAATCATTGGGAAATCATCAGCTACTTCCCATGAAGTCTGCTCCCAAATTCTCCCTTGAGGGTGGTCTCAGGGGGCCGCAGTTAGTGTGGGTCCCGCCCACCGACTCCCCTTCTCACCTACACATCCAGGCTTCTGCGGTCAGTGAGCCCAGCTGTGTGTTAGGCCTCTAGCTCTGGCTTACCCATGCTTGCAGAAGCCCATCCTGAGTGGCCTAGGCAGAAAGGAGCACATGACTCGGGCGCTTCTCCCCAAAACTCCTGCCTCTGTGGCCTGGACTTGGGCACAGAGCTGAGTGCTCTCTGCAAAACAAACCTGAGGGGATGCGGCTTCAGTCATGGCTGAATCCATCCGCTAGAGTTCTCTGTCACTCCATCTCCTGATTTAGCCATCCTTTGTGCCGACTCAATCTCTTGTGGAGTTTCCCAGTAACTCGAGGCCTCCAAACTGACCCCTGGCAACCCAGACCAGAGCTACTGTTTATGAACAGTTCCATCTAAAGTCCTGGAATTGGATTCTGTTGGATTAAAGGCTCATCACTGAACCAGCCAGCGTACCCGGAAGGATGGAGGCTGCGAACAGGCTGATCCTGAGTCATGGCCTTACCGCCCTCCCCTCTCCCAGCAAACAGTTTAGAAAAGGGTCAGCTGTATGCACACTGCATGGAATGAGAGTGAGGGGATGTTCTCCAAGGAAAGTCTGGGTGTTGTGGCTGGAATGAGGGAAAACGAGGCAGGCAAAACAACTGATGTCTGGTGTACTACTGGCCATTGGCCTGGGAAGAAAGGGAACCTGTACGGAATGAGCCTTCTTTCCCATTGCTTCCGGAGAACAAGCAAGCTCACCATCCTGGTGGAAGACGGTGGCAGGTGTCTGGAATCAGTCAATGTGATTCAGATCCCCCATTTCTTGCCTGACATCTGCCCTGCTCCAGGTTGCCGGCAGTCTCTCCCCATGGACAACATCTGTCCCTGGCCCCAGGCTGTCCATGGGCTCTGTGGCTCCAGCCTGTGGAGGCGGGGCTGAGGGGCACACACGTGAGAGACTTCAAAGGGGCTCCAGGGACAGCCTCTCCCAAGTAGTCTGAGCCACCACCTGCCCTGGAGGAGATGAGGGTTGAGAGCTATAACCTGAAGTCAGGGTCCTATTCCCCGTAGGTCCCCGGAACGCTCTGGCCCTAGCCCTTCTGAATCCTCCAGCCCCTGGGGTGGGAATTCTGCCTCCTGATCCGTGCCTGGGACCGGAGCGGGGGTGGGAGCAGTGACTCTGGGTGGGGGGCTGGGCACACTGGGGACAGGGAAGCACTCCTGTCTTTCTAGCCTTGGGAAAGTCCTCCAGAGAAACAGGTTGTCCCTGGTGCCCCTCATCACCTGTGCCCAAGGATGCTGCTTGACGGCGGGAAGGGAAGCCTTTTACTGAGCCCCTTCGGAAGGTGCTCTCTTAAGTCCCTGTATCTGGCAGCTGCTCCCAGGGTAGCCCCACACCAGCCGGCCACCAGGTGAGGTGGGGTGGGAGGCTCCCCGAGGACCTTTGGACTTACCCAGACTGTAAATGGTGGAGCCAGGACCACCACGAGGCCACCACCCTTCACAGCCTCGCTCCTGCCTAAAAGAATGGGGGGTGAGGTTAGGGAGGAAGAAGCAAGAGGCCTTGGAGGTGAGAAGCGAGGACTTCGGAAGCAGCTACGGCAGTTGCTTCTTCTGGGAGGGTGCCGGCCCCCAGCTCAGGAGGGGAGGGAGCTGCTGAGACCCAAGCTGGCAAGTAGGGAAGCCTGCCAGGGACCAGGATGAGGGCTTCCTTTCAGTGTCTTCATGCCACAAGATGTAAAATAATCCCCTCGGCTCAGAAAAACACAATTTTATGGCTGTCTGACTCATTTCCCACAAAGCTAGGTTCACCCCCCCACCCCACGTGTATAGCTTTTGTTTTGAAAAATAAAAAATATGTTGAAAATTTCAAGATGACTTTTAGCCATAAATAGTTCCCTTCCTCACCCTAGTCCCAGGCCCCCCTCACCTAATTTCCCAAACACTGGCTGCCAGAGCCTTGGGGACGACCCAGTCCAAGTGGGTGCGAGGTGACTCTGGGCAACAGAGCCCCCAGGGCTGGGCCAGCAGATGCCTGCTGGGCCCTGGGATGGGCCAAGGGGCCCCCGAGGAAGGCGGGCCTCCCTGGCATCTGCTACAGGGCTCTTGATCCTTCAGTTTTGGGGTCCCATGAAGACCCCAACAGCACCACTGTCCACTCCAGGCCTTTCTAGTCTTTGCAGGCCTGTCCCTTCCCACAGCTTCCGGGATGCAGGTGATGTCAGCTGGTTGCTCTCGCCCTGACACTCTAGGCTAAGGGGAGCCTCACCCGGTGACCTTCCACACCCAGCTTGGGTGTACCCCCAGCCCTTGCTGCTGCACTGCTCCTCTCCGGGTTGGTAAGGAGTGGCACCTAGTCCCGCTAGGTCCCCCAAATACATCAAGGTTTTTGATAGTCTGCCACATTCACTGAGGCTTGGCCTCCCGGCCCCTGCCAACTACCATTCCTTTAACTCCCAGCAATCCTGGGCCGCGGATATCTGTCTCCATTTCTCAGGCAGGAAACAGAGCACCAGACAGCCACCAGACGGCACATGACCCATGTCAGCTGAGAGAAGGCTGAGTGCAGACAAGTGGGCAGCCCCCAGGTTCCTGCTGACTCCCTGACTGATGGTCCAGGAAGAGCACCCAGATTGGAAGCCCGAGGCTCAGAGAGAGGGCCATCCCAGGAGGTCCCTGGTTTCCGGGACATGGAGGACACACCGCCTGCAGAGCCAGCCCCCCCGTCCCTGCTACAGCTTGGTGCATTCCAGGCCTTCCACGCTGTGGCCAGGTGGCCCGCACACACCATCCCTCCATTTTCCCAGAGGACAGCTTCTGGAAGCTTCCTAGGGGTCTCCAAGGGAGGGGCAACAGCCTGCAGCCGGGCAGGGACACCAGCCAACACCAGCCCCCACTGAGCTGGGAACTCTGGCTGGGCCCCTCAGCCGCTGGGCTCAAGACCCTCTGATCTGGGATGAGACGGAATGTCCATCCCTGGGTGTGGGGAGCCCCACTGAAGCCCGAGACAATGGGCCCGTGGGCACCCAGAGCGCGGTCCCCTGAGAGCTGCCAGGCCATGGGTCTGTTCGCTCCTCCCCTACTGTGACCCGCAGTCCGCTCTGGGGTGGCCCCCTGGTTCCTTGTTCTCCAGGGCTCCGGACACCCACCCAGAAGCAGGAAGCAGCTACAGGAAGCAGCAGGACGGCTGGGGTGTCTTCCTGTCAGGGGCTCTGCCAGGAGGGCCCCGGGGTGAGCTAGACACACACAGGAGGGGTGTGGATCGGGGTCCTTTAGGCTGGTTGGACCCTGGGCACCGGGGGAAGGGCCAGAGGTGATCTGGACTTCCTTAACCACAAGAAAATGACTCAGCTAAATTGAGGAAGATTTCCGTTTCGGCAGACGACTTTTTCCACTATGGTAAGAGCTTTTTACCCACAGGCTCCAGGGTAGCTGGGTACCCCAGAGAAGGGTTTGGGGAGTTTCAATTTGAATAGTCAATGCTGATTCTTAATCATTATTTTGAAAAGGCAGCTCTTGGTTTTCCAGCAGGTGGTTGGTCCTGGGGAGTGAAGCCAGTTGTGTGTGTGTGTGTGTGTGTGTGTGTGTGTGTGTGTGCGCGTGCGCACGCGCGCGTGTGTGTGCATGTGTGTGTGTGCATGTGTATGTGCCTATTTGTGCCTCGAGGATGCTGGGGCCTAGGAAAGGAGAGTTAGTCAGGACTGTTTCCCTTTGCCTGTTGGCAGGGCTTGCCCAGGTCTGCAGAAATGACCTGGAATTTGCAGTCCTCTGAGGCTATTGGCCTGAACTGGCTCTGGGCTTCATTGACTGAGGCTAAGTGTGTGCCACACTGGGGGTTTATCCATGTTACCCCACAATTTGGGAAGGCGGGTCCCACTCCAGACATCAGCTGAGACCATCAGACACCCAGGCAGATGTGAACCCAGGCAGCCTGACACCACTACAGAGTGGTCACTGCCCGCCCCCCTCTGCCCTTTCTCCAGCTCCTGGCATCTCCTGGCACTGCCCAGGGTCATCTGCTATAGCAACTGGCAGCCCCAGAACCAAGGACTTCTTTCTAGGGGACTTGCTTGAACGCCAGCCCATCCGTGATCACAAGCTGGGCCTTGCCCTGGGGTTGGAGATGTGCAGCTGGGGCATCTCCAGCGAAGCCTTGGCCCCCACTGTGCAGCCCAGCCTGGGGTCCAAGCAGGCTGGGTGACAGAATGGATGGCTCAGTCCTGTCCCTGCAACTTCCAACCTAAGGAGGATGAAGGCCGGCTGCTTTGGGCTCTTCCCACTGCTAGTCCAGCCTAGGAGAGCTTCCTGGAGGCAGGCGCCGCAGGCTCTGGCCGGGATGGCAGCAATGAGCACAGGAACTCCCAGGGCGGAAGGCGCTCCTCCCGTCACACCCGACGGAAGCCCCTGTGTCTGCTTTCACTCTGGCAGGAGCCACGGCCACGAAACCATCCCTGTTTCTTGCTCTCCCTTACAGGGCACGCTCTTCCCTGAGGCTCACCGAGGGGATGACCGGTGTGGAGTATGTCTTCCCACCTCACAGTTGGCTAGACCTTGCTTCTCCTGGGAGCTCCTCCATATCCTGCCTTCCCCCCACCTTTGCTCTGAGTCAGGTTCAGTTTCCCAACCTGGAGGTAGGGGGGAGTCCGCAGCTGCCTGGGGGAGGAGTCCTGCCGGGTCTCCAGGGATTTCAGGGGCCAGAGCTGGGTCTGACCAGTGTGACTCTGTGCTGGGGCCAGGACACGTGTCCAGGCTCTGTGGCCTTCCACGGCTCAGCCCCCTGGCCAGCCTCCAGGGGGCAGAGGGGCTGCAGCCACTGGGGGAGGAGCCAGGCCTGCAGCCGCCCCCACCCCCCTCCCCAGAGTGTTGGCAGTTCTAGGGCAAAGGGTGAGAGGGCTGTGGGGAAACAGGGCAGGGAGCAGCTGAAGAATAATGCTGAGCAGATGACCACGAGGCTGGAGCTCTGGGCCTGGACGCTCTCTCTTGGGTGCCCCTTCCAGGAGACAGAATGAAAGCATTGGAGAGAGGAGGGGCCGGGATGCAGAAATGGGGAAGGGGCTGAAAAGGTCCACGGGGCTGGCCGAGGCAGGGAAAGGAAGAGGAACAGAGAAAGTGCCAGAAGAGCAGCTTGGCAAGGGCCCGTTCCAGCTGGTCTTACTGCTGGTGAAGAAGGCTTTCCCCAGGGGTCAGGCAGGGCCTTGCATGTGAGGGTTCCCTGCTTATTACCCCTACTCTGCCTCCACACAGAGGGCCCCTACCTTCCCCACCCCAGGGCTTACAGCAGTAGTGATCTGAGAACATGTTGTCTTTGTGCGTGTGTGTGTGTGTGTGTGTGTATGTGTGTCCTCAGGTAAGCATGATGTGCACACGTATCTGAAGTCTTCTGCTTCTGGGCCTCACGACTCCCCGGCTGTAGAGACAGGCTGGTCATCAGGCCCAGGAGCCCCACCCAGGAGGCCAGCTATCCCTGGGAGCCCTGAGAAGCATCAGTGGGGCTGACTCTCTGCTCCTCCAGAGACCCAATGGCCACCCTATTCCATGGTAGAGCAGAGGAGGCAGCCCCTTCTCCTTGGGTTCCCAGGGACCACCTAGTCCCAGGTGGATGGAGAGCCCGACTGACCGGAGGCGCCTGTCACATGTGCAGAGGCAAGTCCAGGCCTCTGCAGTGGCAGGACACTCAAAGGGCTCCCACGATGGACCACAGAGTGTTTCTTGCATGTAGAAGTCAGCGTGTGTGTGTGTGTGTGTGCACGCATGCATGCATGTATGTGAATATGCATGTAAGCACAAACATTCATACCCGTTCCCTTGTTGGTGAGCCATAGCAATTTACCCACCATCCCCTCTTCCAAAATTCTCAAGGTCTCTGCCTGTCGCTGCCTGGCCTGGCCCAGCCCTTCCCCGTGCTCAGTCCTTCTCCCCCGTCAAGCCCCTCACAGCAGCCGGCTGGCTTCCCCACTGGCCCTGTTCTCCGTTCACACTTTCGTGGCATCGTGTGTACCTGTGGCTATTGTGTGTACATGTGGCTATTGTGTGTTCATGGCATCTTCTCAGCGTGGTCTGAGTAGGGTTTGAGAATATGTGAATGAAGGGGAACACTCAGATAGTGCTGGTTGGAGGAAAAAAGGACCTTTTAATGGCAAAGCCCAGGGCGGCACCAGCTTCAAGCACAGCCAGATTCCAGCTGCGGAAATCCATGCTCGTGGGTCAGCTCTGCCTCCCCTTTTGTCCCTTCGCCTTTCAGCAGGCTCCCGGCAACACTACCACTGGCTCACCTTCCCCCATTTTGCCACTTAGGACAAAAGAAACAATTTTCCCCAGGATTTCCGGCAAAAGTCTCAGGGCTGACACCTATTGGCCATGCCCAGGGCACATGACCCACTTCTGGAGCCCCAGGCTACGGCAGTCCTGCTGAAATAAACCATGTGACCCGAGAAAGGGTGAGGGTTGGGTCCCCAAAGGAGCACATGGGCTTCCCGAGAGGAAGGAAGAGGATGCCAGAGCATAGGAGCCCACCGGATGCCTGTCCGTGAGTCCCTGCGGTGGGGTGGGACATGCACTGTTCCTGTCTTCAGTCATTCCAAGCCCAAACGGGGTCCAGAATCCTGGACCTGGCAAGCCCTGAGACACCTGCCCATTTTTTTATTGTACAATTGGAAAAACTGAGACCCAGAGAGTCAGGGCACTTGCCAAGGGTCACATAGCCAGTTCTGGAGCTAGAATGTGAGCCTTTGAACCACGGTCCTGTCACCAGGGCTGCTCCATGCAGCCGGAACCCCTTACCTGGCCCCCCAGAGTCTGACACATTAGATACAGCACAGACGTCAGAGTCTGCAAGAGTGACGTCAAGTCCCACTCTGGCTCCAGAAGTTCAGCGTGGATGGGCTGTGCTGAGGCCTTGCTGAGACACTCTGTTGGCAAATCCTCATCCCAGAAGAGGCACTGGCCTTCAAGGCTGGGGGTGGGAGACGGGAGCAGAGAGAGTGGGTGCTGGCGTGGGCACAGGTTCGAGGCTGACTGGGCTAGGGGCAGAGAGGCCCATGCGTGCAGACGGCTCCGGTGGGCAGCTGAGGAGGGAGAAGGAGGCCTGGACCACAAGGCCAGGAGAGGTCAAGGGGCAGAGAGGCCAGGAGGGGCCCAGCGAGCTCCAGCCGGCTGCCAGTGCTCGGCCAGAAAGTCCTGTTTACTCAGAGGCCCATGAGGTCAAGGCCCAGGCCCAGGGTTAATTATTAACGGCCGCCCAACTCGTGGCTGCCCAATGTGGTGTGGGCCAGACACCCCCTCCCCCCCTCGCCCTGCTGCTGCCCTGCGCAGGGGGAGCCCTGGAGCGCTCCTCTGGCTTCAGCCTCAGGAGGCTCTGAGTCTCTGCAGCCCCCAAGGGACTCTTGCACCCTCCTCCCCAGCTCAGGGCAAGCCTGTGCCCTGAACGTGAAAGCACCAAGGCGGGCAAAGTGGGGGTAGGTAGGGCAGGTTCCTGTCCACCTCCCACAGCCCGGTGTCCGGGCTATCACACAAAGCTGCGGTGGGAGAGGGCAGAGGAAACCTCCTTCAGAAGGAGAGTGCGAGGGGGGAGGGGGAGGGGACAGACTTGGTGCAGGCCTGAGCTCATGGGGGCCCGGATTGGAGGTTCTTTGAAAACCCCCATGGGGACCACGGCTTGTGCTGACCCTGCTCAGGGACAGACAGCTGATCTCCAAGTTGTCGGTCTGTTCCCACCACTTCCCAGAGACTCAGGGAAGGCGGCTCCCTGTGCCCTGGGGAGAGTTTCTTTCCTCTCCAGAGAGGAGGTGCTGACAGATGAGCTGTAGCTTATTAGCAGTCTTTGGGCTGCAAATCCTCACTTTGTCCCGCAGATTAGGCCCTCACCCAAGGCTGGCAGCTGGCTGCCCACCTTCTCCAGGTCCGTCCTGGGCTCTGGGGCCCCACCCCCTCCACCTCCTGGCCCCAGGGCAGCCCTGCCCTCAGCCTGACCCAAGGTGCAGAGGCGGGGGGCCTCCGGGGTGGGGGTGGGGGAGACACTGGGAGCGCTGGGCTCCACGGCTCCTCTGGGGACCCTGTTGAAACCCAGGTGCTGCCTCAGTGGGTCCACGCAGCCCAGGACTTTGCATTTCCCACAAGTTCCTGGTGGAGCCGAGGTGCCAGGCCCTCCTGGAAGATCCAGTGTTTCAGATGGCCTTCCTTGGACTTTTCACTCACTCAGAGAGTGACACCATCAGCCTGGATAGATTCTCGTGTTATCTGCTGAGGCTTTGGGGGATGGGGACAGTGCCGGGGTAAAGGGCAAGAGGGCCCAGATAACCTGGCCAGGTCTGGAGGGGGGACTAGGGCAACCAGTGCCTGGGGGGTCGGAAGTCCTCCTCTGCTTATGCCTGTCGGTCTGCAGGGAGCCCGGCCTCCCCTTCACAGCTGTAACTGGGGCCTCCAGACCCAGAGCCCCCAAACTCTGAGGCTCAGGTTAGGAGAGTGGTAGGGAAAGGCTTCAGGCATGTCCTGTGGGCTTGCTCCTGGGAAAGCCTTTCTGTAGCCGCCTCTGGAAACCCAGCCTAGGTGGGCACCTGGCCTGGTGGCCTTGGGCACAGCCCAGACCCTTCAACGTCCACTTCAGGCCGCAATTGTTCCCTTTTCAAGGTACCACTTCTCCCCAACCAGGAAATCCTGAAAGAAGGCTGCCCGTCCCTCCCTGAGTCAACACTCACGGAGAAGGAGGGTGGGGAGCTGGAAAATGGGCCAGGGAATCTTGGAGCGGAGGGGCCTCACCAGCCGCAGGAGAGCAGGGCATGCGGGTGTGCACACTCATCACGCACCTGTTGTCACATATGCACACACAGCCTCTTGCCCCCCACACGCATTCAGGCCCAGACGTGCGCACACACGCAAGCACTCACATTGTCACATGCACCCATATGTACGCACTCATAGTCACACGTATGTGCACAGACACGTGCACACACAGGCCTCCCTGCCCACAGAGGCGGCTGCAAGGCCCAGAACCACATGAGCCCCGCCCTCGCACATGCACACAGACACAGACCCACCTACATGCACACTCTGCTCGGCTGGCCTGTGGCCGTCACATTGCTTGGTGTCCTCTGTTGTAGACACCAGCTCTGCAACACTCTGGAGCCTACTTCTGGCACCCCCAGAAGACTGAGACCAAGACTGGGTCCTCAAAACTCACACATGGTTCTGTCTTTGAGGCCAGATGCTGCCGAGGGCGTCCCAGTGCCCCTGGAAAATAGGGACCGGGAAGAGGACTGGCCTCAGCCTGGCCAGGACTTGGGCCGGGGTTGGAGGTCCCTGTGGCCCTGCTGTGCTGGGGGTGGGGGTGGGGGTGTCCATCGCAGGCTGGCCCTGGACCAGATGCAGATCCCCACATCCTGTAGGTCTACAAGGCCAGATGGGCCCTGTGACGGGGGCTGGATGGCACAGCAAAGAGGGTGCAGGGAAAGAAGCTCTCTGTCCTCTGGACCAGCTTCTGGGCTCAGGGAGGCCCCTGCCACCCCGCACCCCCTCACCTTCTCTGCGCTGGTTGCCGGGCCCTACCACTGGGCGGCAGGCAGGCGGCCCCAGGACATGCCCGCACAGGGCTCCCCGGAGGCTGCAAGCCAAGCCAATGCCAGAGTCAGGCCAAGAGCAGCAGTCTTGGGGCCTGCCCACCGCCCACAGCCTGCCTGGCCTTCTGCGCCTGCTCCAGCACGAGACCTGGTCCTGGACTTCCCTGCGGGGACCCAGACTCCGGTCCACACACCACCCTCCTGCTGCGTTCAGGGACAGGAGACTTGTCCTGGAGTCCCCATCCTCAGTTCCTCACTCAACAGTGGCAACATCCAGAAATCTTTGCAAACATCCATCTGATCATATTCCCAGGCTGGTCTAGCCCTTCAAAGGCTCTCCAGGCTTTTATATCTGCTGCCCTCCCCGCAGCATCCTGGAAGATTCTGTGTGGCCTGGCTACACTCTTCACCTCCATGCTCATTGCTCTGCCTTTTTCTTGGGGCAGTGGCTCAAGCAGCTTGCTCCTGGTTCAGGACTTTGCACTGGGGTTCCCTCTGGATCTTTGTCTGGCTGGCCCTTGGCCTCATTTGGGTCTGGGCCTGACGGCTCCCTCTCCAGGGGGGCTCTCCTGCAGCAGCCCCCGTCACTGCCCAGCGATGTTGCCCTATGCTACATTACTGGTTCCTTATGCTCTTCGAAATGGCCCTGCTCTTGGCCTTGCTTGCTTGTTAATCACCCATCTTCCCTGTCAGGTCCATGAGGCAAAAAGCATGCCTGTATCATCCACAGCCTGAAGGGGCCCGACTGACAGGTCGGTGGTTGGTTTTGACCAGTGTTTGTTGAGTGAATGAATGGAGAGCAATCCTAAACACAAAGGCCGGAATCTGAGAGAGGAATGGCCACGTGTCAGATGTGGGGGCAGGCCTAACTAGGTGAGCAGGGTGGGGGGCCCTCCTGGGGCCTCCTGGTTCACTCACACCAGACAGGCAGGCCCAGCTGAATGGGGCAGAGCTGAGGTTAGAATTTGGACCCACACTCTTTGCTCCTGGTGGGATTAGGCTTGGCGCTGATGCCTGTACAGATCAGACCCCTTGTATCTAGTCTTCTGGATTTACTGTCCTCCATACTCTGGCAGCCCCTACCTCTACACCGTTGTCTAGAACATTCTGATGCCTGGAATGTGTCCTCTGTCTGCCCTGACAATCTTTCCACTCTCCAAAGGTACAGCCAGGCCCACCCTCTCAGCCTCAAAGCCCCCACAGCACACACCACCCTGCGCCCACACCCTTAGCCCAGAGGTAACAAGTGCCCATTCTCAGCTTCTAGGTATTTCCTGGGCTTCTCTTGAGCTTCTCACCACCTTGGGCTACTTGAGGGTTGACGAGGGTCTGATCAGAGGTCGGAAAGGTGGGGTTGGGCAAGAGGTCAATGAGATAGGTCAGAGGACAAGGGGTCAGTCGGGTCTACAGAAGCCCAGAGATGGGAAAGGGTTAACTCTGAGCCCAAGAGATAAAGTTAGTTAACTGGTTAGTTGGTTAGATAGCAGATTAGTTAGGTCACTCATTTGTTTGCTCACTTCATTTGTTGAGCACACACCACGTTTGACTTGGGGGCCCCAAGGAGGACGGACCTGGCCTGTCTCAGACAGGCTAGGAAAAGCATCCTTTGTCCACACCCTGGAACATGGATTATTTGCCAACCACGGGTCCCAGACCAAATCAGGCTTGCCACTGGGTTTTGTACAGCCTGAGACAAGGCTGACTTTGACATTTTTTAATGGTTAGAAAAAGTCAGAAGAAGAATCGTATTTCATGACATGTGAAAGTGACATGAAATTTGTAAATGAAGTTTTATTGGAACACAGCCACACCTGGCCACTTAGGTACTGTCTGGCTGCCCCCGCTCCGCTGTGACTGAAAGGCCTGAGGTATTTACCATGTGGCCCTTTAGGGAAAAGGCTCCCTGCTCACTGCCTAGACTCTCCAGCTGCCATTTAACTGGCTGTGGGCAAAGCACCTCTGCTCCCAGGGCTCAGTTTCCCACTTTGTGAAGCAGGGTGAATAGCATTGCCCTCAGAGAAAGGTGGTGTGGATTCCAAGGGGGACAGTCTGTCACTGCCCCTTCTTACCCATCCTTCTTTAGCTCCAGTAAGTAGGAACTGAGCACTTACTCTGTGCCAAGTGTGGGGCACAGATCAAGGGCCTGAGACCATTGAGGGTGGGGGTGGGGTACAGGGAGCCCAGAGGAGGGACAGGAAACCTGGCCTGGACTGCAGGAAAGCCTCCCGGGAGGAGTGAAGCGCCAGCTAAGTCTTTTTTTTTTAATGTTTATTTATTTTCGAAGGAGAGAGAGAAAATGAGCACAAGCAGGGGAGGAGCAGAGAGAGAGAGGGAGACACAGAATCTGAAGCAGGTTTCAGGCTCTGAGCTGTCAGCACAGAGCCCGATGTGGGGCTCAAACTCACAGACTGTGAGATCATGACCTGAGAAGTCAGACACTTAACTGACAGCCATCCAGCAACCCCCCGCCCCATGCCAGCTAAGTCTTAAAATTTCCATAGAAATTTGCTAGGAAGCCAGGAGCAGGGAAAAGGATTATAGGTGGAGAAAACAGCTTCAGCAAAGATGAGAGTGACAGGCCTAGACCCGGTGGGGACAGTGGGGAGCCAGGAACGCAGGGGCTTTGGGCAATCAGAGGTCGCCCCTCATCACCAGCCTGGCTGTGGCTCCAGGTTGGCAATGATGCCTACCAAGGGAAGGCTGTCGGGATCTGGCCAGGTGAGGTGGGGCACCAAAGGCAGAGGATGGGACGTTTCTAGGACCCACTCCAGTGGCCCTGCCCACAGCCGGCATGGCGGCGGGAGGGGGGGGAGTGCGGGGAACCTCTGCAATCGGAGGAGACGCTGGCAGGTGAGGTCTGGAGGTTCAGCCCAGCAGGGTGGGGGCCGCTGGGGCTGCCTGGTCCTGCCCCCAGCCCAGGGGGAGTCCAGGGACCAGGCAGGCTGCCACAGGAGGGGAGTTGGCAACAAAGGCCTATTCTTCAGGGTTTAAAAAAAAGTCTGAAAACCCATCCAACTTTCTTTTGTTAGATGCTCCGGGATGTTTCCCCTTTGGAGGCTGCTGAGATACCTGGCTGATAAAGGGCAGATTGTGGAGACTTAATTATGGCCTCAAGCCCTCCGCGTAAACAATCGGTGAGTGTTTGTTCTCTTACCGCCCCTCAGTGCTAATGGGGAGCGCAAACCAGGTGCCTGAGTAATGGGACTCGGTGACCCCAGATTCTTGGGTTCCCCTCGCTGTGGGAGGAAGGCACCCAGGCCCAGAGTTTGGTATGCGCCCCAGCAGCGTGGCTGCTCAGCTCTGGGTCCCTGCACAGCAGACTCCTCGCAACGTGCTGCTCACCTGTAAGGGACGACGATGGCCATCCAGCACGAAAGGAATGCTCGGGAAATGCTGGACAGGAGTGCTAGAGAGGCAGCACCATCCTGAACTTGACCCTGGCTCCAGCCCCTGGGAGGGGGCGCGTGGATCCTCAGGTTCATTCCCGGCCAGCTAGATGAGCAGGGAGGTGGGTGTGAGTGTAGGTTCTCAGCAGCCCTGCTCACATCTGCCCCCACCCCAGACCTGGGGAGCTCATGAGGCACCAAGGTCCGCATGAGGCTGCTCCTCTTACAGGCCTTCTGTCCCCAAGGGATCAAAATGGCATGTTGAGGACTGCCTTGTGACCCCTCCTGGCACATCCCTAGCATATCCACCCCTCCCCCCTCCCTCACTCCCCCCACCCCCCTGCCACGGCTCACCAAGTGGCTGCTTCCCAGACCCTGTCCCTGTGCAGGACTGGGCCCCACAGCACCTTAGAGACGGCCTCCGCAGTCAACAGGGCCAGGTAAGCTCACTCCCTCACCCGGGACCCCCCAGGGTGGGCTCAGAGACGTGGCAAGAAAAGCTCAGCTTCATTTAGGGGACAAGCTCTGCTCAGGGCCCTGGCTGGGAGGAAGGAGATGGAGCCTTCTAGACCTGCACAAAGGCATACTCAGCCAAGGAAACTTGCACACTCACACACGGGCACATTCCACAGGACCCCCCCCCCCACACTCACCAAGGCATGCACACGCAGGGGTGCTCCAGGCCACGCCCCCACTGTGGCTCTGCTTCTGGAGGGGCCATGAGTGCACATGTGTGCAGGTGCACCGTGGACCAGTGCGGTGCTGCCCGTGAGTGCCTGTGTCAAGTTCAGGACTCTCGGGAGACAGCAGGAAGAAGGCAAGGGCAAGAAATCATCTTGGTCCTCTTTCTGAGGCAAGAAGGAGACACAGTGAGAGCTCAGGGTCACTCCGTCAGGACCCAGCCCACCTTGCCCTTGAGCGGCACTCACACCAGAGGTTCCATCCGTCCAAGGAGCTGGCGAGGCTTGGTCCGGGAGGAGGGTGGGGAGAGCCAGTTCACACCTCCATGGCCCTGCAACATCCAGGGGTGCAGAGCCCCTCTCTCCCTCCCTCTGCAGCTGTCTCTTGGGCTGGGGTGACCAACCCGCCTCCCCTGCCCCCCCTCCCGGGCCTCCAACTGAGACCAGCAAGCCATTTTGAACCATGATGAGAAGAGGAAGTTCCTGTGGCCCCAAAACAGAAACAGGAAGCTGGGAGGGGGTGTATGGATAGGGAACGGGAAGGGGACAAGGCACCCAGCAGATGTACCCAGAAGCCCCCAGCCTTGCTGGGCCTGGCACGCACAGCCGTGGCTGAGTCTCTCTGCCCAACCCCAGCCTGTGGTCCTTGTCTGTGCACTGCCACACCCGCCCAAAGGGCAGAATCACTGAAGGTGGCTCAGATGCTGGCAAATTTTCCACCTGGGTGTGTTCAATTGTCCACAAGCTTATCGGACTCGGTTGAGGGGGCTCCACACGCCTGCTGGAAACTTCCCATTCATCCAAGCATTTGTATCTGGCCATGCCCCTCTCCCTGGCCCCTGAGGGTTGCCATGGAGGACTCCCTACAGGGCTGGCCTGACTCTTCTCCACCACCCATGTCCGTGTGACCACCCTACCACTCCCCTGACTGAGCACGCGACGGCCTGTCGCCCTGGCCGCAAGTCTGGTGACTCGTAGCCCGGCTCTGTGTTCCCAGCTTCCCTGTCCCCAGCCCCACCCTGACTCGGTCACTGCACACAGGACGGTCCCAGTGCTCTCAACAGAGCCAGGAAGCTGGGGCTCTGTCCCGTACACACCACTGCCTCCCATCGCGTCCGAGAGCAGAAATATGCCCACCTGGTCCCTTGGTCTGCCCTCTGCTATGGAGGGTGGGAAATGAAGTGTCTGAGAAATGGGAGGGACCTGCCACTGTACCCCTGAACAGAGGGATGGCGAGTGCAGAATCTCCCAGCAGTCACCAGCCGTGGGGAGTGTTCTGCCCGTGTGGGGCCCAGGCTGGGGTGAGGGGGGGTGTGGAGGGCAAGAAAGTTGTGCCCACTCAGGGGGGACACGGCATGCTGTTCCTAGCAGGTCCGGAGGCTCCTGCAGGGAGACTCTGGGGTGAGTGGGTGGGGGCTGGAGCCAAGGGTGCCAGAGAGGCAGATGTCACCAATTTCAGTTCTGCCCCAGCTGGCCTGAGGGAGCTTGGGACTTCCCAGAGTGGGGAAGGACAGTCTGGGGGGCTAGGCCACTCAGAGGCAGGGCTGGGCTTGAGGACCCCTTCCCCGCCCCAGCTGGGTGCTCTCTGCAGGGGAGGCATCGGGACCCATGGTGGGAGGGGCGTGCCCCCTCGGGTCCCTCCTCTCTCCCTGAACCCCCGTAGTGGGTTGCTCCAGTACCACTGCTCGTCAGCGCCAGCCCAAAAGTATGGCAACAGAAGAATTTCTTGGCCTTTTTGTCCCCGAAAATGAAGGCTTTCAGGGTACAGTGGCCCCCAGGGCACCTGAGAAAGATTTCCAGGACAAGAGTGAGGGGTGCCAGGTAGATACCTCACCCAATGCCAAAGCATGAGGCAGAAACCACAAGAACCCCCCAAAATGGCTCCATCTTCTAGCTCCTTGAGCTCAGCCCCCAAAGAAGGAAAGCGGGGAGCAGGTGGGTCAGGCGGGCCAAGCCCCTTGCCTCTGGCCTGGCCTGCCTCTCCGGACCCAGCCAGGCGGGCGGTCAGCACCGGAGCCAGCAGGGAAATGGGCCCCCGGGCGGGGAGAGCATCTGACTGGACCATGTTCTTGGGAGATCAGTTGTGAAACTTGCTTCAAACCCCCAAACCACAAAAACGGCCGATTTTCCCAGCCCTGTTCTCACGTTTCTCAGATCAGCCGAGGACTCTTCAGTATTTCCATCCAAGAGACGCCAGGCCAGCCACCAGCCCCCCAAGGGGGACAAGAAAATGGTGCAAGGAGACTTGGGTGCTGTGGAAACCCCTCCCGCGTTCACCCGAAGCGCACGGTGCTCACCAGTGTGTCAGTAAATGTGGGGTCTGGGAGAAGGGCAAGGCATGGGCCTGATAAAGAACCCTGGAAATCAGGGTAGAGGGACCCAGAAGCTGCTAGGGCTGTCTTGGAAGGAATATTCAGGAGCACCTTCCCTGGGGAAGACAGTATGTGGCTGGTGGGGGTGGTCAGAGCCGGTAAAAGGGGAAACACCTTTCAGTTTCAAAAAAAGGTCAAAGAGGTGTCCCCTGGTGTCCCCCCACTCTGGCGGACCGAGCACCTGCGTCTGGTTCTCCTCATTCAGGGCCTGAGGACGGCAGATACTCGGGCTCTCGTCAAGCAAGGATTGATAAGGGGACCCTGAGAGAGGAGCAGAACCAGGAGGAGGGACTCCCCACTTTTCTCAGCTGGGTGGTGATGATGGCAAAAGCCCCCTTTGAGCAAGAGAAGCTGCTCGTAGGTGCTTTGGATGACAAGCCTCCTCGAAGCTTCAAAGCCCCACTACCTCTGTAGGAAACGCAGCCCCGTTGGTCTGGCTTCTCGCAGCCAGACGCCCATCCACCTCTGCCCCCAGCCGGAGACAGGTGAGGACCCTCAATGTGCGGGCTCTGGGCCCTGCTGCCTTCTGTCCTCAGCCGCCACTCTGTCCATGGGCCTGCCCCCTCCATAGCCCACTGTCCCTCTCCCAGGCCCAGTTCCTCACCCTTGCCTGCCACCGTGGCTGCCTGTTTCCAGCTGGAACCTCCCTGAGGCAGGGAGAAACACCTTGACTCACACTAACTTCAGTACTGAATCCAAAAGCAAAACGTGGCTGGGAAGAACACCAAGCTTTAGTTTTGTGTGCGCTCATCCGATCTTTTCCCTGAGCTTTACATTTTTTTTTAATGTTTTATTTTTTTTGAGAGAGAAAGAGAGACAGCCTGAGCAGGGAAGGGTCAACGACAGAGGAAGACGCAGAATCCGAAGAGCTAGCTGTCAGCACAGAGCCTGATGCGGGGCTCGAACCCTCAAATGCAAGACCATGACCTGAGCGGAAGCTGCCGCTTAACTGACTGAGCCACCCAGGCGCCCCTCCCTGAGCTTTAAAATGCCACACGAGAGGTACTTCATGCAGTGCCACAGTGTTAACCATAGTGCTAACTGGTGCTGGCTGGGACACCACGTACAGGGCCTGAAAGTCACTTGTCATGAGTGTTATGCTGCTAGACTTCTGCCAAGGCCCAGAGAGTCCTGCCCGGGGAGCTGGGCCTGGGAATAGTTCCCTGAAGCTGAGGCCAGGGCAACAGAGTCCAGGAGGCCTGCATTGACAGGGGGTCCTACCTGAGGCACAGGGGCGGGGGCACACGGAAGCCATGTCACAGGGACCCCCACTAGCTGGTGAGATGCACTGAGCCCTTGTGTGTGTGTGTGTGTGTGTGTGTGTGTGTGTGTGTATTTTTCTGTCTGTGAGTCTGCCTGAGTGTCTATGTGGGAGTCTGTGCATTGTGTGTGGACGGGTTTGTGTGTTTCCATGTGTATGCATGGGTGTCTCTGGGTTTGTTTATACATCCGTCCAGGCTACTGTCCAGTGTGGCCAAGCCAGACACTGGACAGGTGGTGGACTTGGTCTCTGCCTCGCTGCCCAGTCAGGAGGGAGGTGGACAGGGAACAAGGGGTCCAGCTGGAGGAGCATGGTCTCAGTGGGGTCATAGAGACCCGTACCACAAGGGCACAGCATGAGGGGCCAGAGCTCCGGAGACGAGGGACCTGACGGGGACCTGCGGTGCTCTGAGGAAGTCACACGAAAGCTGAGCGAGCTGGGCTGTGTACGTGTCAGCTGAGTGGGAGGTGGAAGAAAGAAGTTTTCAGGCAGAGGGAACAACATGCACCAAAGCCGGGCACCAAGGAGTGGCAAGGGGACTGTAGTGGCAAGACAGCGGAAGCTGAAGGGTGGGGGGGAGGGCAGGGGGAGGACAGAGTGGGTGCAGGAGCTACACCCATGTCTGGAGGCCACAGTGACAATGGCGGACATATCCTGAGCACCACAGGAGGGCTTGCTTAGGAAACTGGCCCGTTGTGCAGCTGTTTAATGGGTTGCTCCACCTGCTAGGAGGAAAAAGGGCTGGGGTGCCAGGGACAAGGCCTGAGCAGCCGCCCGGTGAACAGTGACCGTGGCCGGGGCTCAGGGACGGGCCTGCAGAGGCAGTGGGAGGGTGAGGTGCAAGGCTTGGTGACGGGTGAGGTGAGTGAAGGCCCAGGAGGCCCCCGGCGTGTGCCTGCCGGTGAGTGTGTGTGCACACACATGCACAGGTGGGAGTGGGCACCCTCCTGCAGCGGGTCAGAGCTTCGCCCCCCCCCCTGCCCTCTCCCCTCTCCACCCTCGTGTCCCCGCAGCCTCGCAGCGGACATGACAGTGACGGTAAGAAGGGCTCGGTGTTGCAACTGCGTTTCCTCTCGAACCCAGGGCCGCCAGAGATTAGCCGAGAACCCCGTGTGCGCCGGGCGATAACACCCCCACTGCCCCATTTCCTAATCTCTGATTCATTTCCAACTGATAACAGGATAAGGGTCCGCGGGCAACTAAGAAATACCCCAGTGTGTCCTGCCAAACCCAGAGCAGGCTGCCTGAGGGGGGCATGGGGGGGGGGGGTCGGCGCACGGGGCTCTGGACACCAGAGACCAAGGAAGACCAGGGACAGGGCGGGCCTGGAGGGAGAGAGGGCAGGGGGAGAGGAGACAGTGAGACAGACACGGAAGAGCTGGGTCAGGGTGGGGTGATGGGAAGGAGAGATAAGGAGGGAGAGAAACACAGAGAGCAACAGCCAGACAGACTGACAGATGTATAAATATATACAGAGTGGGCTGGGGGTCCTGGGGGCAGGAGGAACTTACTAAAGAGAAAGGAAAACAGAAGAGACAGTGTGAGAGACAGAGGAAAGGTGATCCAAGGTCAAGAGAGATAGGGAGGGTGAAAAGGGAGGAGCAAAGGGAGAGTGAGAACGTGGGGCAGGGGGCGGGCAGGGCTGACCTGGAGCTCCCAAGCACAGCCCACGAGGGAGACTGAGGCTGAGCTCAGTGGGGCAGGGCAGGGTGCTGGTATTGTAAGCTCGACCCTGGCAGGACCTGGAGGCCGGAGCAGCGGCTCCGTCCTCTACGCCCCACCACACCCCCACTCTCACCTCCCAGGGAGCCCCAGTTCTCAGACCCTCAGGAGGAGAAGAGGAGGAGCTGCCCGTGGGGCTCACCAGGGCCAAAGGGGCAGGTAGCCCCCATCCTCGGGGTTTATCTATATTCCGATGGGGCCTAGTGAGGCCAGAGTGAAGCTCGAAAGTCAAGGTGGGGTGGGACTCAAGCCAGAGGAAGGTGTCAGGGACCATGGAGCACGAGCACGGGTCCCCTGCTGGGCCTGGGCGGGGGGCGGCGGGGGGGGGGGGGTTCCGTCTCCTTCAGTTCCCTTCCCAGGCCAGCCGCTCCTCTGGGCTCAGCACCTGGGCTCCTGCTCTGTGATGCTCAGGTGAGGGAGGAGGGGGCTCCAGAAACCCCGGAGGCCTGGCCACCTCCTTTGCAACTGGGCCCCTGCTCTAGTCTCCTCCCTAACAAGGGACAGGGTATACAGACAGTTGCCCATTTGCGGAGCACAGTTCCTGGGCTCAGGCACCCCTTCTGGGAAGCAGGGGGTGCCCCAGAACAGCCAGGCCAGGAGTTGAGAGTCTCCCTGGAGGGAAGGGCGTCAGGGAGCCTCCCTTCAGCGTCTAGAGATGGGCAGAAAGAATGGGTGCATGCACAGGACAGGCGGTGTCTAGAGATCAGGAGAGGCAGGGAGCAAGTGACCACATCCCAGAGAAGCTCTGGGAGGCTCCCCAACAGGGCCCCCACGGCCCATGGTGTGTCAGTAAGTCCCTCCATCCCCAGGACTCCCAGCCCAGACCAGTGAGGGACGGCAGCGGGCTGTGCCCGGCCTGGGTCTGCCAGGCCTGGGGCCTGCTGACCAGGCGAGGCTCACCTCGCCGCCTCTCGGGGCAGGGCAGCCACCCCTCTGATTTGCCATGCCCACCCCGATGCCCTGACTGCCGGCGACCACAGGAAGCGCTGCCCCAGCTCAGCACTTCCCTTTTCTGAAATCTGCCCCCAGCAGCCCGGTGGCCAGGGCAGGCAGACTTCCCGCTGCCCCCACCCCTGCGCTCTTCCCACCAGTCACAAGTGGCTTGTTCCTGAGCTTCCCTGGGCAGAGGTGACCTTCTTGCCTCAACCACAGATCAGTTATTTATCAGAACAGGAAAGATGGCACCAGAGATATGTCCTCACCCCCCCCAGGAGGGCCTGGCCTGCTCCAACGACCGCATGCCTGCTCCCCACATCACACAGGGAAGTGTGGCGAGCGCGTGCGGGCGGCCCTGGGGAGGGGGCCAAGCGGGAGGCCTCACGGGCAGGTA
The DNA here is from genome assembly GCF_006229205.1 of Suricata suricatta. Taxonomy (NCBI): domain Eukaryota; kingdom Metazoa; phylum Chordata; class Mammalia; order Carnivora; family Herpestidae; genus Suricata; species Suricata suricatta. Next base: position 39,753,318 of record NC_043715.1, on the reverse strand, counting down.
GCGCAGAGTGTGTGGGCACCCCAGCTCCCGGCCCGCCAGGGGGAGGCTCTGGGTGCTCCAGCCGGGAGCGGTCTGCGCATCTGCCGCCATGGGACTCACCCTTCCACAGATGGGCTCTCAGCCTGTGGCAGATCCTGGACCACCTCTGTCCCCGCCGGGTGGGAATACCCTGGGGTCAGTGTCTCAGGCTGCTCCCCTACCCCTTCATCCCGTAGTGAACATAGGGCTCCTCCCCTGAGGTTCAGGACCCACTTGTAGGAAAAGGCAGAAGCAGCTTTCAAAGTTCCTCAACAGCAGCACAAGTGATGTTCTAGGCTCATTCTACGGGTTGGGGCTGTTCTGTGCACTAGAGAATCTTTAGCAACAACCCCCCACCCCCTAGCCTCTATTTGCCAGATGCCAGGAACATTTCCCCACCACCACCACAATCAAGGCCGTCTTCAGATAGCGCCAAATATCCCTGGGAGGACAAAGTTGTCTCATGTCAAGAACCACTGAGGGGCGCCTGGGTGCCTCAGTCAGTTAAGCGTCCAACTTTGGCTCAGGTTATGGTCTCACGGTTCATGGGTTTGAGCCCTGTGTCGGACTCTGTGCTGACAGCTCAGAGTTTGGAGCCTGTTTCTGATTCTGTCTTTCTTTCTTCCCTTCCCCTTGTCTGTGCTCTCTCTCTCTCTCCCTCTCTCTCAAATATAAACATTAGAAAAAAAAAAAAAAAAAGAACCACTGAGCTAGGTACGCTAGAAGGCCCTGGCTGCCCTGGCTAGAAAGCGCAAGGGCTCAAGTGGCCTGCTTTACAGTTTTGTGCCAGAGGGTCATGGACTGAAGTGACGGCAGCTAGTCGGAGTCTGGGGTTCTTGAAGTTAGAGGTTGTGTCTGAGGTATCTGCGCTGCAGAGCCCCCTCGGAGGTTCTGGGCATAACTGTGTCACAGAAATACGGGCCTTGGGGAGCCCCTGGTGCAGCTGAGAGGTTTCACTGAAGGGAAGGTCAAGATGTACTACTGAGGGGTATGAACTGAGTCACTGTAGGTCCACGGAGGCACTGAGTCAGCGTCATAGGACAGAAAGACCAGGAGAGACCTCAGAATCAGGGCAGGAGACCAGGACAGGATATGTGCCTGGGTCTCCCTGAAGTGGTGAGCCAGAACTGACCCCCTTCTTAAAGCCTCAGGCCTGAAAAGACTGTCCCATACAAAGGGGACTTGCAAAGCTGACCCAAGGAAGGGAAATGAAGCTGTCCATTCTCTGGAGTGGGAAAAAGTAGTCACCTTGGAGAAAAAAACCAAACCCTAGTCAGAGCCATGAATAAATACAGGATTCAAATTATGCAATCCAAGGGTTCTAGAACCCCAAATCTAGAAAATAACATAAAAACGGATACAGGACCGTGAAAGAAACTTACTTCCCACTCACTTGGTATGGGCACTTGCACAGCCCAGGATAATTACCGATAATTACCACAGGGGGGAAAATGATTCCCGATGAAGATGAGCTCACAATAAAAAGAAGTTATGACTGACGCCAAAGAGCAAGGCACAATGTCAACAGGAGATCTTAGGTCTAGAGGTATTACAACCATTTGAAAAAGACTACATAATATGTATATTTTTTAAGTTATCAAGGAAATAGAAGAGGGAGTAGAAAACATCATAAAAATGTTATCTAAAAAGAAAAAACAGATTTCTAAGGAAATAAAGTAGTCATTGTAGTATAAAAGAAACTCAGTGGAAGGATTCATAGCAAATTAATTGCTATGGATGAGAGGATTAGAAAACACAGCCAAGGAAAGTTCATGAAAGGCACAGAGATAGGAAAATAAAGAAATATGAGACTGTAAGTTTTTTGGACGGAAAAGTAAAATGGTCCAAGAAGATTCAACATAGGAGTTCCAGAGGATGAAAACAGGAAAAAATTAAAATGTAATGACTGAGAAATTTCTAGAAATAAGGAATGAGTCTTCACACTGGGTCCTAAGAATGATAAGTAAAAATATATTCACACCATAGTAAAACTACAGAACACGAAAAACGAAAGGACAATCTTAAAAGTTCAGGTCATACCTCAGAGATATGGCAGTTTATTACAATAAAGCAAATATTGCAATAAACCCAGTCAGATTAACGTTTTGGTTTCCCAGTATATATAATAGTATGTTTTTACCGTACCATAGCTTCTTAAGTGCGCAATAGTATCCTGTCTTTAAAGATGTGCATACCTGGGTATCTGGATTGCTCAGTTGGTTAAGCGTCTGGCTCTCAGTTTTGGCTCAGGTCATGATCTCGTGGTTCATGGGTTCAGGCCCTGCATCGGGCTCTGTGCTGACAGCGAGAAGCCTTCTTGAGATTCTCATTCTCTCCCCTCTCTCTGTCCCTCTTCCACTTGCTCTCTTTCAAAATAAATAAATAAACTTAAAAACATTAAAAAAAACAATAATGTACATACCTTAATTAAGAAAATATCTTATTGCTAAAAAATGTGTACTATCGTCCAAGTTTTCAGGAAGTCATGATCATTGCTCACCATAACAAATATAATAATAATGAAAAAGTTTGAAACATTGCAAAAATTACCAAATGTGACACAAAGATACAACATGAGCAAGTTAGAAAAATGGCATTGTTAGACTTGCTCAATACAGGGTTGTCACAAACCTTCAACTTAAAAAAACAAACAAACAAACAAAAAACCCACCATAATATCTCCAAAGTGCAGTAAAGTGAGGCACAATAAAATGAGGTATGCTTGTGGGTGAGGAAGAAATGGGGTTTATGCCAAAGGAATGACATTTCGACCGACAACAGACTTCTGCCATGGATGCCAGAGAACTAAAGAACTAAGTCTTCCAGATCCTCAGGGAAATAACTTTCCACCAAGAATCCTATACTCCACTAAACTAAAGTGGCTTAAAGACTTGAGGACAAGGAAATGGACTTGACGCAGGATCTGTAGGGAGAAGGTAGATTAGGAATAGCACTGATGGTCTTCAAACCAAGTCATGGGCGGTGGTGCAGAGTGCGGAGGCTGGGCCAGACAGGTCTTTTGGAGGATGGCTTCACTTTGGATACTCTAGCCAGGAAAGTGGTGAAGGCCGAGGTCAGAAACTGAGACATAGAACTCAGGTCAGAAACTGGAGAAGAACTCGATAAAGTGGCCAAGAAAAGCCCGAGAAGCCAGCTCTGTGTCTGGGATCTGACAAGATCACGAGAGTAGGGTCAAAAGCTACAAAGGACGCTTTGAGCCCTGGAGACACGCCGGCTCTGGGGAGAGCCGCGCCTCCCCTCCTCCGCCTGACCCATTCTGTAGTCTCCCCCAGACGCTACATCTTCGGTGTGTTTTCCCCAGTCTCTCACCACATACAACTTCTCTTCCTGCGAACTCCCCTAAAAACTGTCTTAGGTCATTTCTGTCTGGACTTCTATGTTTTCTTTCCCTATGGGACACCCACCCTGCATTCGTGGAAACTCACCTGTGCTTCCCGCACAAGGTTCTGGGGCTCCCTTTCTCTGGTGGGCAGGCAGGAGGTGTGCACTGCTCAGTATCAGAGGCTGTCTATAGCATCAGCCTCACTCTAGCTGCCCTTGGTCAGAGAATGGCTCCAATGGCTACAGAGAACTAGAATGCCTCCCACTGCCCCGGACCACTCTGAGAATCTCTCATTACAGTGCGTGGGGCATGGGCTCAAAGGGTCCTGTGGATTGGCCTGGAGCACAGAGGGTGATGCGTAAGCCATCTATTGTGGTCTGGTCCAGTTGTCATCACTTCCTGTTACCTCCTGCCTGTCCTCTGGGAAGAAGTGAGGGGAAAGTTCTCATCCTAGGACTTTTCAGTCCTCGGATGCAGGGACGGTCCTCTCACTGTGAGGTCCAGCACACCTTCCCTGACTGGACCTGGAAGTGGCAACACAAGCCTAAGGACAGACACCCATCTTGCTTTGATCTGGGGACTCAGATGACTCAGGTCATCTGGCAGATGTGGCCTACATCTTAGACACTGTCACCTGGCTCCTGTCTGTTCCGCAAACAGTCCAAACCTGTCCCTGCCACAGGGCCTTTGCCCCGGCTCTTCCCTCTGCCTAGTACCCACTTCACCCTTCTATCCACTCTGTCAGCTCCTTCCAGTCATTCAAATATCGGCTCAAGCATCACCTCTCGAAAGGATCCTTGGTTGAGACAGTCCTAAGTTCAAGTCCTGGTGCTGCCAGTATTGGCCATGGGACCTGAGCAGACCTCTGGGCCTTGGCTTCCTTGCCTGTAACATAGGCCTGCCTGGCAAGGACCCTGGGGAGATTAACTGGATCAAGGAACAAATGCCTTAGGCACAGTCTGGTTCCTAATGGGCATCCCCCAAGAGGGAAGGTTCAGAGGCAGGTGCAGACCCACTGGGACCCCAGGCCGGAGTGTGCGGAACTTTGAGTCGCTGTGGGGGCGTCCAGCTGGAAGAGCCACAGTGCTCCTCGGGGGCTGGACACAGGGTTCCCAGCAGCTGTTGGTGGGTGACTCAGGGCCTTCAGGAGCAGCCACCCCTGTACCCGGGAAGAATGGCAGGTGGCACCCAGCTGGCACTGGAGACTGGTTCCTATTTTCATCCCATCCTGCCTGTGAACATAACTACAATGCAGACAAGCAGGCCTGGCACCTTCCAGAAAGGCCAGAGCCTGGGGCCTGCAGCAGACCAGGAGGAGGCCCGGGGGCCAACCTGACCCAGGCATGGGGGCTTCTGAAGAGCCCCCTCACCTTCTGCACTTCTTAGGGCTGTATACCCTCCTGGAGCCTGGGCCCAGCAGGGGTCTCCTCTCAGGAACAAGGCCTTTGCTTCTTTGTGTGTCCAAATCCTTACTCCACAGACCTAGTGGCTGCTACCATTGCCCTTGCTGCTGGCCATCATGGCAAGTGGCAGTGACTGGCACAGCGAGTGGTGGCCCCCAGTGGGCAGTAACTGCCCTGCTCTGCGGTGGGGGAGCAGAGAGGCCACCCCAGGAAATCCTGCATTAGCCGGAGCCCAGCTCCTGCTCCCCTTTTGCAAATCTGTCACTGCCATTCTAGGCCTTAGCCAAGGAGGGGACCGAAGGCTCGAGGCTTCAGAATCCCACTGCGCACTGGGCCTGACTTCTGGGAAGACCCCCAGAGGAATGATGAAAACCAGCTCTTCCTGGGAACCAGTCCAGCCCAGGCCCCACTTGCCTTCAGCGCCCGCACCCTCTTCAACCCATTCCCAAGTGGCCCTGGAGGCATTCACATTTTAACGGAATCTTGGGACGAACAGCAGAAGAATCTGGTTCCAGAGGTGGAATGTCAGGCGGAGACAGTGGGTCAGAGGTCTCTGGGGTCCCGCCTCTCAGGAAAGACCTCTGTCTACACCAACTTAGGGTCGGGATCCGAGGCCGGCCTGGTCACAGAGTCTGGGAAAGGCCCTCTTCATGCCCTGGAGCAGTGGGTCTGTGCCCAGGCCCCTCGCTCAGCCTTGGAAGGGTGTGTGCGGAACCAAAGACCGGGGCCTCTGTTGTGTGCACCCATCCCCCAATGGGGGAGAGAGACCCCCAAAGGCAGACCCCAGGAGGTAACAGCCCTCATCCTGAAGGCTGCAGGGGATATAGCCCCAGGCCTCCACTTCTAGCTGTCCACCCCCAAAGTGCACCCCTGACACCCCTCTCCCCACCCTGCAGGACGTCCCCCAAGAAGCCCCCGTTTCCCTCTGAATTTCTTCTGGCAGCCATTCAGCTCAGGTCACCCATCCCTTCTGAGCTCCGTGTTCTACCGAGTGGGGGTTGGGAACCTCTGGAACGGGGGCCTGTGTGGCCCCAGGGACCCTGCAGGGTGACCTGGCTGCTGGGAGTCTGTGTGAGTGGTGAGCCTGGTGTGTGTGACAGACATGGGCAGAGCGGAGCTCGGTCTGTGTGTGTCTGTGGGCTGTGTCACTGTGGCAAGTGTGTGACTGTGTGGTGTGTGTGTCTGTGATGTATGTGTGTGTGGTCTTGCCGGTGTGGTGCGGGTGGTGTGGGCACCGTGTGGTGTCTGCGGAACGTGTCATGTGTCAGTGTGTGGTGTGGGGTCTGCAGGCCCTGTCAGTGTGACATGTGTGTCTGTGTGTGGTGTGCATATGTGTGCACATGTGTGGCAAGCCATGTTGGTGTGACGTGCGTGTCTGTGTGTGGTGTGTGTGTGCACGTGTGGCGTTTGTAGGCCATGTCTTGTGACGTGTGTGTGTGTGTGTGTGTGTGTGTGTGTGTGTGGTGGCTTCAGGCCATGTCAGTGTGACATGTGTGTCTATGTGTGATGGGGGGGTTGTGGGTCTGTGTGGATATGTGAGAACATGGGTCTGACCATCTGGGCTGGGCGTCATGTGCCGACCCTGGGGCTCCGCAGGGAGTAGGAGGGGCCCCGGGTGTGATCATTAGAATGAGGAAGAGCTGGGCTCCCCTGTGTGGCCACCGAGTCCCCATGGGGGTGCAGGGCAGGCCGGGCACTCCTCGGGGACCAGGGCTCTGACACTATCTGCACCCCAGCCTCCTTCCGTCCACACGCTGTCCAACGCCGCAAAGGCCCAGCCAGCCCGGGGCACGTGTCCCCTGTCTGCCGGCAGGGCAGGGTCCTGGGCACCCAACAGGGAGGAGAGAAGCCCACGGGCCTCAGCCCTCGGTGCTCAGTCTGCACTTCCAGCAGGGTTTCCTACTCACAGGCCTGTGACTCCAAGCCTTGGGTTCAAGTCCACCTCCAGCTCCCAGGGGAAGACAGAGGCCTAGTTTCTCCAAGGCCTAGTTTCTTGGGCGCAGGCGGGTCACCAGGATGCAGGCTTAGCCCGAGACGGACTGCTCAGCACAGGCAACCATCACGGCTGTTTCCTCAACCTCCAGTCCCGGCCCCCAGGCTGCTCCCCCTGCCTGGCCCAGGTCCCAAGTACAGAGGAATGCGGCTCCCGGACAGACCAGAACACTGCCTGGATGGACCAGCAGGGTGGCCAAGGGCCTCAGAGTGCTGTGCTGGGGCCTTACAGACGCCCCTGTCCGGCCCAGGGGCCTCAGGGCTGGCTGACCACATGCCTGCCTGGCCTGGGCCAGCCACACTGGCCTTCCACCCCAGACCTGGCTGCCCCTCGTGGCTCCTGAGTGTGGCCCAGGGAGGCAGAGAGGCGGCGCCTGAGGGGCCCCTGCAGTGGGTCAGGATTCCTCCTCAGGGGGCACCTGCTGGAGGTCCAGGGGGAGGCCAATGGAGTCGGGGAGAAATGAGCCGACTTCCTGGCTGCTCCACTCACTTGTCTCTCAGCCTCGCTGCCCGCATCGGCCGTGTATGCTCACACCTCCAAGGACTCCTCAGCTGCTTTCCTATCTTAGTGGGGAGTCCCTGTCCATCCTGCTTCACCCACCTTCCTCCTCACCCTGGTGTATGGGGGTGGCGCGCAGGGGAAGTGTCTCATCACTAGAGCTTCTGGGCCATTCCCTCTCCCCCGCTGCAGACACCAATGGACCTAGGAGAGAGGGCTGCCTGACCCTGTGGCTCCCAGAACACCCATGTGGGGGAGCGATCTCCTCTCAGAAGCAGGAGCCAGCATGGAGGCCCTCCAGGTCCAAAGACAGGTAGCCAGGTCAGGGTGACATGGTGCGTGACCGGCAGGTCCTGTTGTGCTGGCCAGACCTCCGGAGGCCAGAGTCTACTGGAGTCCATGTAGGAGCCCAGGACTCCCCTGATGGCTTTGCAGGGTGGGTCAGGGGACTTCAACGGGGCAACGGGCTGGTCGGGCAGGACCGGGAGGCCAGAGCAGTGACCCCCCCTGGCCCAGCTGAAGAGAATGGGGCTAGGGAGCACTTGGGGGGCCTCTGAGGAACTGCTTCCTCATTCTCAGGTCAGGGCTGCTGGAACCCAGACTGGTCAGAGAGACTGGCTGCAGGAAAGGGGTGCCCTGGAGAGGACAGGGGCCCTCCAATCCCCCAGAGGCCTGTGGCACCGTGGGGCTCATGGGGGCTACGTGCCATGCCTAGCTGCACACTCCCTATCCTGGGGTTCTTCTAAGCCAGACCCATGCTATAAGGACAGGGGTTCTGAGGCTCAGGCCTCCAGCCCGGTGCACAGCAATTTGTGGGGGAGGGGGAGGGGAAACCTTTAAAAGCCTCAGATAGGAGATAGGATGCCCGGAGTCCCTCCCCTGGCCTCCCAAGGGCCCTGGGCCCCAGAAGGCACCCAGAAGGGACTCTAAATCCTTCATCCGCAGCCCTTGGCTGTCTGGCATATTCAGCTCCGAGGCCCGGCCGATTCGCCTGCCAGGGAGGTCCTACCAGGGAGGCCCCAGGGGCAGCTGCTGACTTGGGCCCTGAGTGTGGAGTGAAGAGAAGAGGCTGGACCATGGAGCCTGACAGCCTCATGCTCCCTTCCCCTCACAGCCGGGGCTGTAGCCGGGAGTCATCTCTCCTCAGCCACCCCAGAGACCAGAGCAAGGATTGGTGGAAAGACCAATAGGTTCAGGGGTCACACTGTGTGGCCAGGAGAGGTCAAAGATCTGGTGACAGCGGACTCAGAGGTATTGATCTGGTGGGGGAGGTGACAGAACTCTACCCCCTGCCCCGGAGCTGTGGGCATGGGCTGGTGGTCAGCGAGCTGGACCCAGCAGATCCCACCTCAGAGCAGACTCCTTGGGATGAGGGGCTGGGGGGCTACAAAACCCCCTCCCATGGCTCTTGGTCTCTCAGCAGGCAGGGGAACCAGTTGGCATTCCACAGTTGATTTCGGTTATCACCCTTGGGCTGGTGGTCCGGCGTGCCTGGGCCTGTGTGGCCAGGGGACAGCAGTGACAAGAGGTCATGTGCTCCAGCCCCAAAGCCCTCTCAGCTTTGATGTGACAGTCAATAAGCCCAACCCCCCCTTGGAGAGGATGGGCCGACTTCTTGAGGGAGGGAGGTTACGGCTGCAGTGAGCCTCAGCGCCTCCCCATCTTACCCGCCCTAGGGAATGGGCTTGGGTCGCTCCAACATGGCAGTGACCACAGCACCTCCAGAGTCAGGCAGCCCCCCCACCGACCCGCCTCAGGCCCTATGCCCAGCCTGCTTCCTGCTCCCTTCCACCCCAGAGAGCTGAGAGGTGGCCAGATACCCCACCGTCCCGTATCCCTCTCACACACAGCGCCCCCTCCGCCGGGTCCAGGTTGGGACAAGGCTGGCCTGGAGGGGAGGCACTGTCATGACTTAGAGGGAGAAAGGCCACCTCCCCCAACTGAACTCACCCCAAACACATTGGACCCAAAGGTGTTTCCTCCATCCCTGCCCAGGGAGAGAGAGTGAGGAGTGTCTACCTGTGTCCATGTGCGTGTGTATCCACACATGGGTTGGTCCACATGCTTGTTAGCTCACGCATTTGTGTGTATCCGTGTTCCGTGTGGGTCCGTTTATGGGCACCAAGTACATGTGTGGACATGCACTTGCATGCATGGTGAACCGTGTGGCTGTGGGCACATGTGGGCACATTCTGTGTGTGTGTGAGTGTGCTCACATGTGTTTGGCCTGAGCCTGAGGCTGGGCTGGCCCCCTTCCAAGTGCTGACTGGAGAGACACTCCAGCTGTCCCTTGGAATGGCTCCGTCCGGCCTTAGCCAGAAACCCTTACCAGTCCCTATGGCCCCGGCCCTGGCAGCTGTCCTACAGCTGAGGGCTCCTGATAGCCCTGAGCCGAGCTGGCTGCAGGGCCAGAGGGCAGCTCTGTCCACTGGGAAGGCATGCGGTGGCCCCTGGCTCAGAGCATGCCTAAGCTAGAGGTCACTGGCACTGAGGCTGAGGCACCTTGCCCACTGGGGTCTGGAGCTGTCCTAGCTGCCACCAGGCCTAGGCGGGGGCCATCTCTGGGCAGTGACCCCTACTGGGCACATCAGGTACTGCAGACTGGCTTTACAAGTCATTGTGCAGAGAAAGGAAGCTCTTTCCTACCTTGCCGTTTCTCCCTGCAGTAAGCAGTAAGTGGGTATCTGATTTTCAAACCATGCTCCAGGGAACCCCTGGGGTTCCTCCTTGTCCCTGTAAGGGTTCCCAAAAGTTGATGCTGCCTCGCCTGCCTCCTCAAAAGAGTGTATTGGACTTGTGAAGACATTTCTCCAAAAATATGTTTAAATCCTTAGGCCAAATGTTGACCCTTCAGCTCTAGGAACCTGTTTATGAAGGTACCAGAGTCAGATCTTCTTTTAGAACAACTCACTGAGGGGGCATCTAGGTAGCTCAGTCGGTTAAACGTCTGACTTCAGCTCAGGTCTGATCTCACCGTTTGTGAGTTCAAGCCTCGCACTGGGCTCTGTGCTGACGGCTCAGAGCCTGGAGCCTGCTTCAGATGCTGTGCCTCCCTCTCCTTCTGACCCTCCCCCACTTGCACTCTTCTCTCTCTCAAAGGTTAATAAGAATTAAAAAAAAAAAAAAGAGGAAGAACTCATTGAGTTTTAACCCATCATCTCCTGCTAGGTGTTCAGTATTACTTTAGGTGGGATTCTGGTTTCAATACGTCTTGGGAACCAGAAAGACACCCTGCAGAGGACCAGCGTCCACCTCAGAGCCGAGCAGACTTGGGGGGAACCCTGGGTCCTGGCCCTTTGGTGGGGGCTGACTCACAGCCTCCAGTAAAAGGGCATGTATATGAGGGTCTCTCGGCGGGCGGGCTCACTGCTCAGGTCTTGACCTGGAGAGACCCCAGTACCAGCGCTTCTCCCCCCAGCAACCGCCGACTCCACCCCCAGAGCAGGCAGAGCGGTTGTGGCCTGTCCCTCCCCGCCGTGTGGTTTCCCACCTCCTCCCATTTGCCTCCAGTGCCTCCACATAACCTGTCAGGCACATCACGAAGCCTACAGTCCACACCAAGCAGGGGTGCCTGAAGCCACTGAATGGGATTCGCGGCTCCCAGGAGCACGAAGCAGACACAGATGGGCTGTGGTCAGTGCTCTGCCACCCTGGCCCACCTGGCCACCACTTCCAGCTTAGATTGGTGTTGGAAGCTCCTCATGAGGGCCACCTGCCTACAGTTCCCTCCAGGGCTGATGGCTGGATATCCCGGCATGACAAAGCCTGGGGGTCGCTGGGGCTCTGCTAGAGGTGGGTGGGAGCTAAGACCCCAGGATGTCCTGTGCTGGCCAGGCAAAATCAGAAGGGACGGGGACAGGCTTGTCCCATCCCCATCTCATCCATGCCTTTCTTCCTTCCTTCACTCACTCCGTAGTTTATTGCTGTGGGCCGGCACTGTGCTAGGTGGTGTGGGTTCAGTCAACCAAACAGATCACTGAGCTCTGGTCCAGGGCAGGTAGTGGGGGAGGCGGTGATAAAACGGAGTAAGTTAAACATACCGCCTTTCAGATGGTGGCCAGGGACAGGAGCAAGGCAGTGGGGAGACAGCACGGGGGAGGTTGAGGATGCCATCTGCAAAGCAGGGACAGAGAAGGCTCCCCGAGAAGGTGATACGGGAGCACATCTGAAGGAGGTGAGGAAATGAGCCCTGAGGACATGTGGGAAGAGCATTCCCAGCCGAGGGAACACTGAGGACAGGGCCCCAAGGCTGGAGTGTGCTGGCTCAAGGCGCAGTGTGTCTGGGTCCAAACAGGTGATGAAGAGAACACTTATGAGGTAAGCCAGTTCGGGCTGCAGATAAGGTTGCTGCCAAGGGATGGTCTTTGCATTTATTCTGAAGGCTGCAGAGACACTGCAGGGTGCTGAGCAGCGGAGAGACTCAGGACGGGAACACCGTCACCCTTCCCTCTGACCTACCCCCGGTCCTTTTGCTCTCAGCCAAGAAGACTACCCAGGAGCCTGGGAACCGAGACAGATCAGCCCTGCCCTGACATGCTCTAGGGAGCCCTCGACCAATGCGGAAAGCCCTTCTTGGGGTTGTACCTGCTCCCCAGCCCACGGGGATATGAGGGCCGGGTCTTAGAGCTGGTGACACTTGTTCTTCAGCGGCCATGACAAGCTGAGTAGAACAAGCCCATCAGCCACATCTCAGCAGGAAGGCACCACCACCCTGCAGAGGGCACAGCCCCTGAGATCTCTCCCCGCTGAGGGTCCTCGGGGAGAAGAAGGCAATGTGGTCTGAAGCCCTTTCGGGCCTGTTTCCTTCCACCCTCCAATCCCCATCCCTGCCCTCTCCCCGCACAGGCCTCGGTGTTTCACTAATTACAGGTTTGGCTTTTGCGTGCCTCAGGGCCTTTGTACATACTGTTCCAGCTGTCTGTCCAGAACGTTCACATGACTGATTCTCGTCTTTACTTGCTCACAAACCCCACAAAAGTCACTTTGCGATATAGTTCCAATGTGACAGCATCTCCGTCACACTTTCCCAGGTTAATTTATTTGGCAGTACTAACACCCTATCGCTGGCAAGCTCCATAGGTGGAGTCCAGTTGTCTTGTTTGTGGCCGCATCCCCAGTGCTGGGCACACAGTAGGTCCTTGCTGAGCATTGCATGAATGCATGGGCAAGCGCATGGGCGAGTGCACGGCAGGGGGTGGGGGCAGGGTCTGAGAGGGTTCCAGAAGGCTGAAGAAGGCTCAATGGGTCTTCGGGAATCCAGTTGCCAGCTGGGCCTGGGTGGGGGCAGAGGTGGGCATGTGCAAGCTCTACCCTCCTCCGTGGAAAATGTCTCCTTCTGGATGGGGCACCGCCTCCCCAGACAATCCAGGGAGGGCCCCTGCCGGTGGGATTGGGCACACCTGGGAAGATAAGGGGCCCAGGCCGCTCACCTGGAGCCCTTCTTCTGTCCCATGGGCGCCTGGTGACACCTAGTGGCTGGTATTCCTGATGCACTGTGTCCCTGATTACCAAACTCCTTCCCTGGGCCTGTACTGGGGCCTTGGTCTCCACCCACTCACGTTCTCACGGTCCCCCTCCCCCTGTGGGGGGAGGGGCGTGCTCTCTGGGGCTCCTGCCCACACATTCACTCTCATACCCTCTCTCAAGGCTCATTCCTCCCACGCATGGTGACAAAGCCACTAGGGGCCCAAGGGGGTGTCCTTGAGACCCTCTGGGCAGAGGGCCTTGTCTTGCCTGCCAGCCCCACTCCATCCCCAGGTGTGTCACGGCCACCTAGTCCACCCTGGGGGGCGGGGAAGGCCTGGAGGGCAGGGTGCAATGACACCTGGGATTCTCTGCCCATCTCCTCCTGCTGGGCCTCACATACTTGGACCAGAGGCACGAGACCAAGGTCAAGAACCAGGAAGAGCCAGCTCATAGGCAAGGCCCTCATGAATGAGGGAGGGGGCTCTTGAGGGCAGAGCAGGGGAAAGGGTCTGGGAGCCAGGCCAGCCCCCGGAGTGGGTACATCCACATCGGCCAAAAGCAACTTCGCTGAGCCAGGGCCAGGCTGCCTGCGTCACCAAGAGGAGCCTGAGGAACTGGGGGAAAAGCCTGGTAGGCGGGGTGCCCAAACCCAACCAACTGAGGCATGGGGCACACCTGACCCTCAGCACAGGGCATTGCCTGGGGCCTGGGACCCCAGAACCTCCTGGGCCTGAAAAGACCAATTTCAGGTATGCCCCCCTGCCTTCTCCAATAGCGACCAGGACAGGAGGACAAGGGTCACTTTCCCCATTTCCCAGCTGGGGGCACTGAGGCCTGGCCAACACTAACAGAGACATGAGCTCACTTTGCAGGCTGCTGGGGGCCAGGGTCTCCACCTCCCTCCTCCCAGGACCCAGGGGTTGCTCACCACTGTGCACGCAGCCCTGCCAGCTTGGAGATGGCCTTGACCACCTGTGCACCTCTCCCTGACCCCCCTCCCCGGCCTCCAGTCCCTGCACAGCACTGAGCAAGTATGCCAGTAGCCAGGGTCCCCACAGGGCAGGAAGGAGTCTCCACCCAGAGCTGAGGAGGGGCATGAACCTGGGTCAGGGGCACATGGGGTGGTAGGTGGTGGTGACGAATGAGGTGGAGGCCAGCCCAGGTGCCTGTAACCACTGCTCGTGCCCACGCTCTGGGCCCCAAGCCTCTGGAGCTGGGAGTTCAGGCTCCACGAGGGGTAGGTGCCTGTGGCTGGACTGGAGGCCAGCCTCCGAAGCCTCCTCCCCCCGTAGGAATAAGGGTGCCACTTTGCATCCCCAGTGCTTTCCCTCAGTCTCAGCTCCACTTGGATTGGAGCAGGTTTTCCCCGGGGGGCACTTCCAGCCAGAGAAATGCCAACGTCCCCCTACTGCCCCTCCCCCCATTTCCACAGGGGCAGGGGCGGAAGCTCCAGGCAGGGGGACAAGATTCCAGGTCCCTCCCAAGCTGCTCCGCTCACGGTGTAACCCACGGCTCTCCCGGGCCTGCCCCTGAACACGACCCCCTTCAGATCCGGGGGTACAGGAGTCCTCGTGAATGAAAATAGAATTGAACAGATTCAGTCTTGCCACCTTCTCAGAGCCAGACTCTGAGGATGCTGGTGGAGATAGGACGGGGGACAGAGGAGAAACGTGGCCTGGCTGGATGCTTCCATGGGCACTGGGATACCCGGAAGGAAATGCTGGCCCAGCCTGTGCAGGGGAGGGGTCAGCTGAGGAAGGGCTCCCCAGAGAAGGAAGGGCTCACCTTCTGAAAGAGAAACTCCCTCAGACTTGGATGGAGTTCCACGGTAACCCAGAGCAAATGAGATCCCAGGCTGCTGGAAGGGGAGGTCAGAATTAGGGAGCAGCAGCAGCGGTGAGGCGGGCGAGGCTGGAGCATGGACACAGTGGGGGCTGGGGCAGGGACGGGCCAGATGGCCCTATAGGGAGGGGCCAGTGAGGCGGTGGTGACAGGGCCCTAGGGAGAATCCAGAACAGTAGGTCTTACAGAGTGTGGGGGGAAGGGGCTTCTGGGCATGGCTGCCCCCAGCCTTGGATTCGAGAACCAGGTAGGTGAGAAGCCCTCACCTTCTGGCTTGCTGCTCCCACAGGCATTTCAGAAACGGAGGGGGAAACGCCGGTGCCGCAGTAACCGTGTGCTGTAGGCATCGCCGGTGGGGGCCCGGGGTGTGCCCAGGGTCCTGCATCCTGCACGCCCGCAAATACGCCACTGGCCACTCAGACGAGCTGGAGGCTCCCAACCAGGGGTGACTCTGCCGCTTGGGGGAACTTTGCCAACATGTGGGGACGTTTCTAGCGGTCACAACCTGGGATGAGGACGCTGCCGGCACGTAGCAGCCAGAGACGCCGTCCCACACCCTCCGGAGGGGCAGCCTGTCCCCAGCGTCCTGCTGCAAGTGAGAACTGCTAGGACTGATCGGAGTCCGGAAGCTACTTCCACTTTCCAAAACAGCCTTTCCTAGGGATGCAACATGCGTAAAAACCTAGCGGGGATGGAACCTTGTTTCCCTTGGAAACTTGCCAAGCGTTGTTCCCCGGTTTGAAGAATCACGTCCGCAAGATAACACAGTGGCCTCGGCAGGCGTCCGGGCCGGGAGAATGTGCCAGGCCCCGTCTGTGTCGGCCGCAGCTATGGCCGCGAGGCTTCTGCACCATCAGCTGCTTCGGAGTCCTCTGGAGACCATCCCCACGCATGTTTCCAAATCGAATACACATTATGAAGTTATTCATGATTTTCCTTTTATTTTTCCCTTGTTTTAAAGTTAGAACATGATATCGATTTTTTTTAACTTAAGGTAAGTTGTAAGTTAGATTATGAAGGCAAGGTAATTATTTTGGCAAGAAGACATTGTAAGATTCTTTATAGAAGAGGCCGTGAGTCTGACTGGATTGACCAGATCTGGGTGCTCACGGGAGGTGGGGGTAGGGAGGAGGTGAGATGGGACCCTCAGCCCTGCCCCATCTCCTCCAGGCAGTGCGCCCCGTTCCTGTCTCACAGCCCAGCCGAGCCTCCGGGGTTCGGACCGAGGCCCTGAGAACCCTCGCCTCACTCCTCTCGCCTGTGAGATGAGCCCCAAGAAGACACACCATCTTCGCCGTGGGAAAGAGCCCCAGTAGATGTGAGGGCCCTTGGCAACGGTCCTGCAGGGACTGGAGGTTCCCAGGCGCCCTGGTGGCTCACGTCAGCTCAGGAGCAGCATGACAGATTCAGGCCCTCTTCTAGTAGAGATCTCAGCCCAGCCCGCCCACAGTGGCTGGTGCCTTGTGCCCAGAGGTGGTCCCAGGAGGGTGCTCGGGGCTGAGGCTGGGGAGACCCCTCTGACACTGAGATTGCTTCTCCTCAGACCCTTCCAGGGGCACCCGGGACCCTGCAGGCCCTCAGACAGGAGCCCTGAAGTGGGGCTTCATTTCTGCAGAGAGACTCACACCCACGACCCCAGGGAGTCGATCCCCGTGTTCTCTCCACCAGCTCTGGCACAGTCAGCGCAGGGGGCGCCCCCACAGGAGGGGAATCTAGGTGGGGGGGGGCCAGCCAAAGAGCCGTTTCCAGATCTGTGTGGTCTCCCAGTGATGGGCCCCGCATGGTCCCCAAGCCACTCGCAGGACTAAGGACAGGGCCCACCCGCGGAATGACCTCCGGCAGAGTCCCAGGAGTGGACACGTTCTCAAACGCAAGCAGTATCCGGGGATGTGCAGTCACGTTTTTACATTAAAAATGTGAGTTTGTCCCAAGTCCACGTCTAGATTGCCCCAATTTTTTGCAACCGCTATTGATGGTTCTTGGTGTTTTGAGACACCGGGGCCTCGGAGGGGCCTGCCTGGGCACCCGATCCACTCCAGAGGCACCCACGCCACCGCCCGCGCCTTTCCCAGGCGCGCTGCCTCCCTGCCTGCTGGGCCTGCAAAGCCCCTGCCCACCGGGCCATGGTCGGCCTGTCAGGGCGGCTCCACGGAGCTGTGAGAAAGGCCAGGGCCCATCAGATAAGGCTCTGGGCCCTCCCCACAACCCCGCCACCACAGGCGGCTCTACTGCCTTCGAGGCCCTCCCGGGCCCCGCCCCAGGCAGGTGTGCTGCTCGGAATGAATTTCACTACAAGATCTCTCTGGTTTCACTATGAGTTTTCTGACCCAGGCCAGCACCCACAGGCCCGGGGCCCTCCCCTGCCTCTCTCAGGCCAGGAGGCAAGCTTCCCCACTCAGGCAGCAGGAGGAAGGAGCCTGGGCAGCGCCTGGGAAGTACTTCCCTACCTCCCAGATGACTCCAGAGGTCCCAGGAAAAGGTCGGTCCTGGTTCCAGGAAGCCTGTCCTGCCCTCTCCAACCCAGTGGGACTGGGTCCAGCAGAGGCCTAGGTTGCCTGACATCAGAGAGAGGCCGGCCACCAAGAAAGAGTTCAAGCCAAGGACGGGGAAGCTGCCCTCTGGTGGCACTTTTTGGAATAGCAGGTGTCCTTGAGTGAGGGCCAGGGCCAGAGGGGGTGCCCAGCCTCCTGGCTAGCCAGCAAGACAGGTCTAGGACCACTAGGGGGGAGAAGGGAGCCCAGTTCCAGAGCAGAGGCCCGAGCCCCAACTTTTCAGTTTCCAACTGGCCCTGTTCCCACAGCGCCCCATTCCCCCAACAAGAGCCACACAATGGTGACGCAGGAAGGCACGAGAGTCCCCGACTCCCCCAAAAGTCACCCCTCCCCTCCATTTCTCTCTTCTGACCAGTGGGCCCAGGAACCCCAGGGTCTGGACAAGCTGCCCGCCCAAGACAGCTGTGGGCACTGAGGGCTCATGGGCGCCCCTCACTCCCTTCACAGATATTAAATGACCCATTAGTGAAATGGTCTCCCTGTGGAGGTATCACTGGGAAGGGTTGGCCCTCACCCGCCTCCTCCCACCAGCCCTACCCCACCCCCTGCGTGGCTGCCCTGAGCCCGGACAGTTGAGGATGGGGAAAGGGATCAGATTTGCACTCTGGAGCAATCCTGGGGTAGCAAAGAAGCTGTTGTCAGCCACAAGGAAAGGGTGTGGGCAGCAGAGAGTATCAGGTGCCTGGGGTGTGTGGTATGGAGTGGTGAAGAACCCCCCAAAGTGGGGGCAGTCTGAGCTCTGGGGGTGGAGACAGAAAGGAGTAGTAAGGATTCTATGGAGCGACACAGGCCCCACCAAGCAGATCCTGTCCCATCGAGGGACCTGCCTAGGACATGTTTAATGTCCTATTCTTGTGAAAGTGAATGGAACCTACATACAAAAAATAATCACACAAATCATCAACATTCCAGTTTCACTAACTGAACATACTTATATAACCAGCCTCCGAAAAGGAAGGAGGACATGATCAGCACCCCAGAGCCCCCCTCCTGCCCCTCTCCTGACCTTACCTCCCAGGGTAACCTCTGTCTTAAGTCCTAGCATCGCACATTACTTTTGCCAGGTCTAGAACTTCACATAAATGCCCTCGCCACAGAACATAATACCACCTTCAGCCTCTTTTGCTCAGTGTTGTGTTTATGAAAGTTATGTGCGTTGTAGCCTGGTAGCAATTCGTTTATTGTGCATTTGTTCAGTGCCCATTTCCTTTGTTTATTTCCTTCAGGATCCAAATATACTCTGATGTATTCATTCTGCAGATAACGGTTATATAGTTTCCAGTTTGGGGCTACTATGAAGAGAGCAATGTTGTAGATGTCTTTGTGCATTTATACATCATTTCTGCTGGGCATATACCCGGGAGTGCATCCCAGCCCAGGCCTCCAGAAACAGAGTCTGAGGCCGAAGGTGGCACTTCTTGCTTCGGGGGTGCAATCACAGGGAATCGGGAGGTAGAGAGGAAAGGAGAGAGGAAGGCAAGATAGCCAATACGATGAGTTTCTGAGTTGGCCACCACTTGGCACCAGATTGCTGGGCCCACGGGACCCTCTCAAAAGAGGCTGTAGGACATGATTTGCGGCAGTCCACTGGGATGAGGAATGGGCAGAATTTGTCCCCTAGTTCCCATCTGTCACCATCAAAGAGTGAGCCCTAGTGTGTTAACTCCTCACACGTGGGTTACAAGTGTGTGGGGGCCAGGTTGGTCCTTCATCACCTCACCTCAGGGGCAGCAAGGAAGCCCCAGGGGGTAATGGGAAGAGCCAGAAGGTTGCACTTGAAGTGGGAAAAGAAGTAAGCAAAGTGAGGCCAGAGGATCTGAGATGGTACCCAACCGGCATCTGACACAGAATGGAGATGCTGAGCCATGGGCGCTGGGAGAGACAGCGGGCAGCCTGCCCGGGGGGAGGGACCAGCGCACACTTCCTCCAGCACAAGAGCCCCACGTTGCTCCCACCCTCGCCAGCACTGGTGTTTAATTTTAAGCGCTCTGGTGAACGAGTAGTAGCATCTCATTCTGGTTTTAAGTGGCATTTCCCTGATGACTAATAAGGTTGAACACCTGTTCAGGAGTTTACCAACCATTTGGATATCTTCTCGTGAAGCCCCTAAAGACTTCTCCCTACTGATTTGTAGTAGCTTTCATATCTTTTTTTAGAAAAAAAGCTCTTTATCAGATATATATGTATTGAAATAACTTATCTTACTTTTCCCCTTTCTTAATCATATTTTTTTTGAGAGAGAGAGAGAGAAAGAGACATAGAGAGAGAGAGACAGAGAGAGTGCATTTGCACATGTGCAAGCAGTGAGGGGGGAGGCAGAGAAAGAGAAAGAGAATTTTAAGCAGGCTCCATGCCCCAGCACAGAGCCTGACAAAGGGCTGGATCTCACAACCCTGAGATCATGACCTGAACCAAAACTGATACTTTCCCAACCCAGGCACCCTTTAATCTTGTCTTTTGAGTAACAGAAGTTTCTAATTCTAATGGAGTCCAATTTGTCACTTTTTTTTTTACCAGTAATGCTTCCTGTGTCCTGTTTAAGAAAGTGAATCTATTCTCTCCCCGAAGTCTTCTTCTAGCTGCTTTCTCATTTTAGCTCTCACATGTACATTTCACGTGCACATCCACGGACTTGGTTTTAGGATATGGTGTAACGTGGTGATGAAGGGTATTTTTTCAATATGGATACTCAACTGACTCAGCACCATTTATTGAGAAGTCTGTGCTTTCTCCACTGCTCTGCAATGTCAACTTTGTGGCGCTACACCAGGAGCCCATGGATGGATGGCTTTATCTCCACAGTTCTGGTTTTGTCCCACTGGGTGATTTGTTTACCCTTGAGTCAATACCACATTGCTTTTAGCTGGAGCAAATCTTCCAACGTTGTTCTTTTTCATATATATTTTGTTTTATTTTATTATAAATGTTTATTTCATTTTGAGAGAGAGAGAGCGTGAGTGGGGGAGAGGCAGAGAGAGGGAAACAGGACCCTCAGCAGGCTCGGAGCTGACAGCAGTGAGCCTGACGCAGGGCTTGAACTCGCAAACTGTGAGACCAGGACCTGAGCTGAGGTTGGACACTCAACTGACTGAGCCACCCAGGCGCCCCTCTTTAGTATATATTTTAGAATCAGCTTGTCAAATTTCACCACCACCCACCCCCTCAAGAAAAATCCAATAAACAAAAACAAAAAAATTTAGATTAATGTAAGTGCTTTGGATCTTTATATAAATTCTACAGATCAACTTGAATAAAACCAACCTCATAAACTCTAATGAATGAACAGAGTATACGCCTCAATTAATTTATCTCTTGTACAATTTCTCTCAGTAATGTTTTATAATTTTCTATATAGAAATTGTACACATAATGCACTAGATTTATTTTTAGGTATTTGGTCTTTATGCTGTTATGAATTTACCCTCTAATTGTTGCTGGTACAATTAGTAGAAACACAATTAGTTTTTATATATTGAACTAGTATCTAGTGACTTTACTAAATTAACTAATTAGCTTTAAATTTATTTATACATTTTTTCTTTTACTCAATGTATCATATATATTATGAATCCTTTCCTATCTTCATACCTTTTTATTTCTTTCTGAATTAGCTTCTTTCACTTAGTAACATGCATTTACATTTTTTCTATGTTTTTTCATAGTTTAATAGCTCATTTCTTTTTAGCTCTGAATATTATTCTACTGGATGGATGTATCCCAGTTTCTTGATCCATTCACCTGCTGAAGGACATCCTGGGTACTTCCAAGTTTTGTCACTTAAGAATACAGCTATTATAAACATCTATGCACAGGTTTTTGTGGGGATATAAGTTTGTAATCCCTTTGGGTAAATACCAAGGAGTGTGCTAAGAATATGTTTTGTAAAAACCTGCCCAACTGTCTTCCAAAGTGGCTATACCACCTTCCGTTCTCACAAGTATTTGGTGTTGTTATTGTTCTAAATCTTAGTTAACTAAAAGGTGAGCCTTTTTACTTCTTTTTCTCGCCTTATTGCACTGGCTAGGACCTCTAGTACAGTGCTGTCCAAAACTGATTAGTGCTAACATTCTTTCACATTTCCAGTCTCAGTGGAAAAGCATTCAACGTTTAACCATTTAACGTGATGTTAGCTGTAAGGTTGGAGGTTTTGTTTGTTTGTCTGTCTGCTTCTTGGAGAGCTCTGGGTTTGGGGTAGAAAACTTTTATCAGTTTAAGTAAATTCTCTTCTGTTTATAATTTGCTATGATTTTTTTTGTTTGTTTAAATCATGGATGACTGTTTTCTGAATCTATTGAAAAGATCTCATGGCTTTCTGTTTTTCTCTGTTAATGTGGGGAAGTCCTGACAGGCTTTGGGATGTACACTAATCTTGCCAACTTTTTATTTGCATTGGGGCTGGCGATTCTAGTTCGACTCCACTAAAATGTCCTCTTGAAGTCTTGGGGCTGGACAATAACATGCAAATTCCATCCTACCGGTACCCTAGAGTCACCCCTTCTCTTCAAACACATAGTCCACATTTCCTGGGGAGGCTCAAGCCAACCCCAAGTGCACTAGCCCCCGCTGGACCCTCTCCCAGCAGACGCTAGTGTTGCAAAGACAACTGGGTGGGGAGGGCCAAACCAGTAGGTGGCCACTCCAGCTCCCCATCCTACTCCACTACATCCAGGAGTCATCTGAGCCCCTGTCGCCGCCCCCACCCCGCCCCTGCGCGAGGCTCCTTTAAGAAAGCCGGCTGCTGAACGCGTCTCTGGGGCGGGAGGCAGAGGGCGCCAAGAATGCGGGACTCCGACGGGAGCGCGAAGGCCGAAGCTTCGCCGGTGGCCTCCCCCTCCGGGTCCCCCCAGAACGCCACCCAGGGGCCTCCTGCTCCTTACTCCCAGATCCCCGCCCCCAGCTTCGAAGGTCCCTCCTCGGCAGCCAGACTCCTTGCACCTGCCACGCTCGCACC
>NC_043715.1:39702517-39731152 GCF_006229205.1 Suricata suricatta | reverse complement strand
GGGACGGCGCGGCGCGGCAGCCGCCAGGAAAGGACAAAGGCTGTTCCGCCGCCGGCCGCGCAGTGCCAGGCTCGCCCCGCCCGCCGCCCCGGTGGCCCTCGACGCGACCCCCCTTGCGTCTGCACCGCGGGCCGGGCTGCACAGTCCGCACAGCTTCCGAGTGGAGGCAGCCTCCTTGGGACCCCCCTGCACGCCCGACCTCCTCCATGAACTCAGGAGCCACAGCCCCCTTCTCCGTGTCTCCCGGCCAGTTAGGCGGCCCAGTCTCCTTGAGCGGGGCTCGATTGCGGGGGCCCTTCCTTAGCCAAAGACCTGAGTTCTAGTCCACCGAGCCTCCACGCTCACCTGTGACCAGAAATCTGCTGGTGGAACCTGCCAGACACAGCCCAGAGTCCAGCCTGGCAGGGCCGGGGCGGGAAGGTGGGGAGGTGGGGAGGTCAGGGCAGAACCTTTACCAGGATTCCCTCAAGGCTCTGGATGAGGGTTAGAGGCCAGACTTTTGATGGTGGGTGCTTAGGGTCTCCTGACCTTCCGAGGGCTTCCTGGACGCAGCCCCCACCCCCAGCCCTCCGAGCTGCGTCTCCTATCCCGCCATCACCACCTGGAAGCCCAGCAAGCATCTGAAAGGCTTTGCTTGCTCTGTGATGCTTCTGACGCATCTCTGGGCCTCAACTTCCACCTGTAGAATGGACCCAACCTCCACCCTTCTCCATGGAGGCAGGCCCTCGGGGTCTGTGCCAGGATTCAAGGAATATGGGGGCGCTGACACCCAGAGGGTCCCAGGAAACACACAGCTGTTATTTCTGCCAGCTTCCTCGGTATCGTTGAGGGCAAGGACAGTCTTGCCTTTGAGCTCTGCTCCCCCACTCTCACCCCACGACTGGATGTAACTCGGCAGTGGGAGGGCCTCTTCCTTCGTTCAGCTGGAAAGTTCTTCTCAGGTCTGCTCCAAGTCCTCTCCTTGCTTCCCAGGCAGGGGGGTGGGGGCAGTTCCCTTTAAGGAAGGTGGGGGAGGGGGCTGCCGACCGGTCCTCCTTCCGCCCCTCCCTGGCCCCCCGCAGCCGGGGGCCTAGGGCCCGGGCCCCGCGCCAGCGCATGCGCCCGCCTGTGGGCGCTGTCCCGGCTGCGAAGGCGGCGAGCGTACGGACAGACGGACGGACCGACGGACTGGCGGCCGGTCGGACACACTGGGCAGCAAAAGGAACGGGGACGCGGCGGGACAGCGACATGGCCGGCTACACGCAGCAGCCGAGCGGGCGCGGGAACCCCGGCCCAGCACCCTCGCCCTCCCCCGGCCCGGGCCCGGGCCCAGGCGCCTCGGAGCGGGTGGCGCTCAAGAAGGAGATCGGGCTGGTGAGCGCCTGCACCATCATCATCGGTGAGCGGGGCCCGGGCCGGCGGGTGCCTAGGGTGGCAGGGCAAAGGCCTGGGGCGCACTGCTGCCCGAAACTAGGAGCGCTCTTATGATCTGTGACTGTGGGACGCCTGGGGGGAGGGGATGCCCGGAGCACCTGTGGCATCTCCTCTCACACAGGTTAAGACTTACGTTTGCACCTGGTGGGGGGGGGGGGGGATGCAGGGGCCATGGACCCGCGGAATCCCCTCCTGCCTTTAATTTGCTTTGGGTTTCAGCAAGTTGCCCTCCGTTTTCTCATGTATGAAATGGAGGTGACTGTAATCCTGCCTTGAGAGCAGGAGCCTTGTAAGTATGGGGACTGGATAGGTTGACCCAGGTTAAGGCCCCAAGTTCTGGGCTGAGGCTCAAGCTGAGCCCCTACTGTGTGTAGAAGTACCATACAGTGTGGGTGATTTATTCAAAAGCAGGAGACCCTGTGGCTAGACTGGACAGGTAGAGCCAGCCTGAAGGGGAAATGGGTTCAGAGTAAATCATTATTGCAGTTTGGTGGCAGGACCCTGGGGCGGGTCAGTTGCTGGGAAAGCCAGCAGGGGGGTGTGGGGGGGTGGGCACACCAAGCCTGCAGAAGAGCCACCTGCTTCCTGGGGCAGGGGGGCGGGGATCCCAACAGGCACTCACGTTCTCCGGGCTCGTCTTTCCTACCTGAGGTTGGGTCCGTGTGTCTTGCCCCCATATGCGGACTTCTGGATCTGCACAGGGCTCAGAGGGCAAGGGCCAAGTCATGAACACTGACTCCTCCGGAGCTAGGGAGCCCAGACCTGTGCCCGTGGCCACACCTAGTGCCTCAGAGACCCTCCTAGGGGTGATCCAGTCCATCCCCCATGTCCCAGGGGACACAGACTGAGGGGATGAATGACAGGGGTCGTGACTGCTCTCATTCTGCCACCTGTCAGACCTCCCCCTCCCCAGCCAGGGAGGGTCTCCCTGTGTACCCCCTGGCCCACCACCCATCTGCAGACCCCTGAAGATGAAGAAAGGTGGGGGCTCAGGAGGACAGCCTGGAATCTTCACCTCCTCCTGCTCCACTGCCCCCGCACTGGGAGCTGGGGCTGGAGTCTCACTCATGGCCGTCCCCACGCTCACACGGAAAGCTGCCTCGAACACAACCCCTGTTCAGGTAGCTCCCCCATCTCACCCACTTGCCCCTGGAATGGAATCTTCCAGGAGCCGCCCCTGCCTGACTGTCTGCGGCTGGGAGAAAGCATTGGTTGCAGGGATTTGGCCAGGGTCTGGCCAGTCTTGCCCACACATGATGGAGTCAAGAGGCTGGCCCTGTCTGGAGCCAGCTACAGTGCCAGGAAGGTGCTCTGGGGCCCTTCCGGGACCACCTCAGCTAAGCAGGTATACTGGAGCTGAATTCTTACTCTGCCCCCTCCCACACCTCACCTGCTTCAGAGCAGTGGCGGTCACTGGCTCCTCTGTCCTCGGAAGAGGACCCTGGCGGTGGCAGTGGGAGTGGAGGAGGCTAGCTCCACCGTCACGCGCCCTCTGCAGGACACCCCTGTAAGAATAGCCCCGTGCATCCCAGCTCTGCCCTTGGGGTACCCCCCAACTTTTCAGCCCATTCCTGCTGTTCCAGGTCCACTGCTCCCTTGGTCTCCAAACCTTGAAGATGGAGCTGGGGTAAGAGGTGACTTGGCCAAGGGTGGCAGAGGAGGTTCTCAGGAAGAGAACCCAGAAAATCTGACCCCAGCCCGGGACACTCGGCAGTGATCCAACGACCCTGCTTGGGGAGCTGTGAAGGGTTCCAGAAGGCAGGGGTCGGACAAGGAGACAATGGATGTGAACTGGGAGGGGACAGTTGAGGGAGAGGCCTTTGTGGGCTGAGTCAGGGTCTGCACTGCCCTTCCCACTTGATGCCCTGGAGACCCCACCCCATCCCCGTTCGGTGGTCTGTGGAGCCCACCTTACACATCTGATCCCACCTTCCTGCCCTGGGGAACTGGCCAAAGTAAAAAATGTCTCCAAAGTGTCGTATTTTAGCTTTAAAGTCATGAGGCCTTTATGTGCTACTCCACAGTCTTTCTTGTGCACTTGTTATCTCAAAAACTTCAAATAGCCCCTTCCAGAAGACCCTATAATTCTGTTTCCTTGTACCCTCTGCCCTTTCCTAGGCTGAGGAGTGGGGGCTTTAAGGAATAGAATGGTATGGAATGACTCTGGGCTAGAGTCAGACCCCACCTGATGAGTGTGTAGGGCGCACCTCCAGGTGCAGCAAGCACACCTGCCAGGGAACAGGCCAGCCCAGGGAGAGTGAGCCAATGGGGCAGGAGCTATGTAAGACACCGCCGCGTCTAATACCTCTTCTGAAAAACACCCCTTAATACATTATGAAATCACGTTCCCCCTTTATCGCATTTGATTCTTATGCCCGCCTTGCAAGATGAGAGTGTTTATACCCATTCTACAGATGTAGAAACTGAGATTGGAAGTGAAATGACACTGCTGCAAGCAGTAGACTTGGGATTTGAAACTAGAATTGGACTCACTCTTCTAATTCAGTGCCCTTCTTCATACTGTTCTGGTGCTGGGCAAACCTGGAGCCAGATTCAGAGCCCTTGATGGGAGAAGGTTGGGATTTACCGAGGATTTACCAAGCCCCCCCACCTTATGATGGATGGATAAACAAATGGACGAAGGAATCTCCCCGGACTCCCCACTCCCACCCGGGGCTGTATGTACAGAATCTTTTGTCCTAACTCAAGAACCTTGGCCGGCTGCCTCTCCCAATCCACACCCAAGGAGGGGGCAGGCCAGGTCCACGGAGTGGGAAGCGTCCTGGGTGTGCTGACCAGGTTTTCGTGTCCTCCACTCTCTCCCTCGGACTCAGGCATTCAGCCCATGCTGGTGTTTGTGTGTCAGGCTCAAGTGTGTTCAGGGACTCAGAGGCCTGTTTCATGAACCCCATCTTCCACTCATCCAGCATGGCCGGGCCCTTCTCTACTGTCCTCAGGGCCGGTGGTGCCTGGGGTGCTCAGAGGATGGCCCTCTGCAAAAGCCCAGCACCCCCATAGGGATCCCGAGGAGACACAAAACCGCCCAAGAGTTTGTCTGGGTCTCACAGCTCTGATTACAGATGAGGAAACAGGCTGTGGCTGCCACCAGCCGGATTAGATGCCCTTGGAATGCGCGGGACAGCACTGGGGGCTGAGGCAGCTCTAGCTACATGGCTGCCAGCACTGGACACACTCATTCATCTACTCAACAATTAGGTACAGAACAGAGCCAGGCGCTGTTCTAGGTGCTGGAGATACAACAGGGAACAGGACAGACGAAAGCCCTGTCCCCTTAGGGATGACATTCCAGCATGGGAGTCAAGGAGCAAGTGATAAGCTGAACGTTCGGCCAGTGGGATAATGACAAGTTCTAAGGTGACAAAATTAAGATGGGGGTGGGGAGGAGTGTAGGTAGGAGGTGAATCAGCAGTGGGAGGGTCCCAATTTGTGGGGGCCTCCCTGGCTGCAGTGAGAACTTGGCCTTTTTCTCTTTGTGAGATGGGAGAAGGCTTTGAGCAGAAGAGGGGTGGGATAGGACAGAATGGGATGGGGTGGATGGGGCAGGATATGGGATGGATGGGATGAGATGGGATAGGCTGAGACAGGGCTCACTGTGGAGAAGAAGCGGTGGGAACAGGGGTAGAAGCAGGAAACCTGGTCAGGAGGGTACCGGAGTCACTTGGGTAAGAGATGGCTCAGAGCAGAGTGGTGGCAATGAGGTGCTGAGTGGAGCTTCAGTTCTGGATGTGTTTGGAAGATGGAACCAAAGGCTTTGGGATGAACTAGATGTGAGGTGTGGGAGAAAGAGAAGAGTCAAGGGTGACATCAGGTTTGGGCCTGAGCATTTGGGAACCAGGTTTGCAATTTACTGATCTGGAAAGACCATGAGAGAAGTAGGTCTGGAGGGAGAGGGGATGGAAGCCCAGCATCTCATTTTGACCCTGTGAAATGTGAGATGCCTATCTGTAGAGTAATTAGTTGGATATGCAGGTTTAGTTTCAGGAAGAGATCCATGCGAGGCATATAAATTTGGGCGTTTCCAACAGAAGCTGAGGGGCTGCATGAGGTCTCCACGGGAGAGAGTGTGGGAGCAAGGGGACCATGGCCCCAGGACGGAGCCACAGGCATTTGAAATCTGGAAGTCAGGAAGGAGAAGGACCAGCAGAGGAGTCCAGAAGGAGCAGCCAGCAAGGTCGGGGGGGGGGGGTGGCCAGGAGGCTGAGGGTGGAGGAAGGGATTAACCTGCCAGATCCCACTGCCGAGGTGGGTGAGATGCGGTCTGTGGGTGGATGATCGGCATTGTGGAGCTCGTTGGTGACCTTGATTCAGCCTGGAGATAGGGCACAGGCGAGCCTTCCTGGGCGGGGTTGGGCTGAGCTGAGCCAGCAGAGAGAGCGCCACACTTCTGCTCATCCCTCTCTTAGAAGGAAAGTGGGTTAGGCCGGAGGTACACACCAGCCAATTGGCAATTCCAGACATGTCTTGGAGGCATCCCCACTCACCTCCTTGGAGCTCTGCCAAGAACCTCAATGGGCACTTCTGTGGGATGCCTGACATGCTCATTAAGGACACTCATGTGTTTGGAGGCACGGGCTTCACCCAGAAGGACATCAGGGTCCCCAAAGCAGAGCTCTGGCCAGTGACTCCAGCATGTTGAGGCCCCATGGGGATCAGGTCTCCAAAAGCCAGATGGGTTGGCCTGTCATCTTCAAGGGAGTTGACAGTAGTGAGATCCATAAGCACTTCCTAGGGCCTCTGATGTGTCAAGCGCGGGGGGGGGGGGGGGGGGGGTGGTGGGCATGCCCACATAACTGCGTTTCCTCCCCACTTTGTAGCCAAGAAGGCTTGGAGAGGTGATGTATCTTGTCCACAGCCCCCCACCACGAGGGATATGGGATTCGAACTCAGATCTGGGGATTCTCAATGAGCGCCTCTGCCTGTGGACTCAGGAACCTCCTGATGGGAATTTGGAACTCTTTTCCAGAGGCCTCATGGGTCATATCCTAATGGAGAGGGGCTGGGACTCATTGCCCAGAGCAAGGGAAGGAGGTCTGGCCTATGGCCAGCCCCTGGTAAGGCTCCGGAGCCCCAGAGCTGCTCTCTGTCAGGCCAGCAGGCCAGTGTGACAGGAAGAACCCCCATTGTCAGCCAGCCTGCTAAAAGAGGCACAGACAGGCAAGGCATATGTAGGATGACCTAGGCCCTGCGGGTTCTCTGTCCTTTTGCGGGCTTCTCATCTCACGGGCCAGGACACAGACCCTGCCCTCTAGGAACTCAGGACCCGTGCAGGGTAGCAAATAATCACGTCCTGGCCATCCTCTAGGTACATGGCTGTAGGGCAGGATCCAGGTTCTCGGGGCCAAAGGGGAAGGCAGGGAGAACTTCCCGCAGCTTCCGGGAAACCAGCAAGCTGAGGCGACAGGGAGAGGCCGGGGCCCCGAGCACACTGTGTTTCCTTAGGCCTTTACAAACGTGCGGGAGGTGCCTGCCCAAGCCAGGGTTGAACCAGCCCTCTGCTGCCCCTAGCTCAGTGGCCTGATCTGGCAAAAGGGGAAACTGAGGCCCAGAAGGGCAGCCCTGGCCTGAGGTCACACAGCTGACTCCTGAAAGTGTTTCTAGGGATGAGGGGTGGTGCGGCAGCCGGGCCTGACGGGACCTCCCTGTCCCCCTCCCCAAATCAGACTCTGCACATTCCCCCCACACACACCGAGGGCGGTCAGCTCCTTCCACCATCATGACCTCCACCGTCCACCCTCGCGACCTCCACGGTCGGCCCCGGCCTCGCAAAAATAGGCCAGCGCACACCGCAGTCGCCAGAAGAACAATGGCCCTTTCTTCGGTCCTCCGTGGAGTCGAGTAAGCCCCATCAGGCCAAACATCTTAATGTGATAAAAACCACCCAGTGTGGGCGGAGGCAGGACGGGGCTGGAGGAGACTGAAGGGGGCCCTCTTGGTGGGGGACTGGCATCCTCACCCCCCTGTGCTGGAGCTCTGGCCCTCCCAGGACCCACTGGGTGGGTGGGGATGCGAGACCTTGGAGCATGCATCTCTCCAGCTCACTGTCGCAGACACCTGGACGGGCGCTCGGCAGCCCCCCCAGCCCAGCCCGTGCTCCCTGCTTCCCGTCCCTCGGCCTCTTCCCCCAGAGCAGGCTCCCCCACGGGCTGGGCTTGTCCACTACTGCAGCCTGAGTCCAGCAAAGCTGATCCTGCTGGACCTGAACACGAGGGCTGAGAAGGGAGGCCTGAACCCACCGCTACCGGGAGGGCTGGGCAGGTACCCCTCCCATCCCCCTCACGGCTCTGTGGTCCCTTCTCCACACCTCCTGTAATCATTCAGGTGCTGGGAGCCCCACCCTGCCCCCAGCGTCCTCCTCCCTGCCCTCTGCCACCCACTCACGCCCCCGGCCCCTGTGGACCCTTGCAGAGCCCCACTCAGCCCATGTGGCACCCAGAGCAGCCAGTGGACTTCAGTGGGGTTTTCTGCCGCCTTTCAGCACAAGCCCGGGTGATGCTAGAGGTTGTCCAGGCCTACAGGGAGAGGCCCACAAGACCTCAGAGGTACCCGCTGGCACACGTGTTCTTCTGAGCCACATGGGGAGAAGTCCCGCACTGTAGGCTGAGGCCATGTGTCCAAACAAAATGACCCCCCGGCCCATCCCCCAGGGCCAGCATGGAGCCTCCCACTTCTGAGCACAAGCTAGTGATGCGTCCCTTTCAGACCCCAGCCTTGGAGGACGAGATGCCAGGTGTGGCTTCCCCAAGGGCTATGCCCACGACGCCTTCCCATGCTGAACTGTACAGAGTGTTGGGGTCCCCATGGGCTGGGTTACTTGGGTCCCTGGATGCCCCCAGCCTGAATGCACCCAGCTCCTTCCAAGGCCACCCGGCCCCTGCTGGCTTCCAACCTCACTGGCTTTTGGCAAATCCCACTCCACCGGGTCCTGAGAACAGAGTCCCTGCTGCTGGATGGAGGGAAGTCAAAGACCCTTTAGAAAGCTGCGCCAGGCCCCAGCCCCACCAGCCCCAGGCAGATAAGGGAGGCAGCTCCTCACCCCTCTGGAAGCTGGCTGAGGGCACAGCTTACTTCTGGGAGCGGGGAACAGGAATTCTTTCGTCCTTATCTGGATGTATTTAGGGCTCCTAGGATGTGACCAGAAAACCAAGTGGGGCACCGTGGCCGTCCAGACTGGAAATCTGTGTCGGCCAGGGGCGGGGTGGGGGTAGCACCGTGGACAAGGAATGCATGCAGATGGGCGGCCACAGCTGTGTCCTTGGCCAGACCCGCCTGTGGGCCTGTCAGGTGGAACAGGCAGGCTCTCCCCTGACGAGTGTGCATTCTCCTACGAGACCTGGCAGGTGAGGGTGATCTTGATGAGGGGATCAACCCCCGCTCCTAGCGGTGTTGCTTTTTTATTCTTGTGGCCTGCACGTTCTGGGATAATTTCCCTTTGGGCAGGCCTTTTTGCAAATCACCAGTGATGTGGCCTAATTTATTTGCACAGATGGGGAGACCCAGGTCACTCAGAACATTGCCCTTTTTGCCCCAGCTTCCTGGAAGCTCACAGCTCAGTGGGTATTCAGAGTCTTGCTCATCCTGAGAACCTGCTCTGCAGACCACAGCTTGGCTTTCTGAGCCGTTTGAATGAGCATTTCCAGACCCCATGAGTCAATAGGGCACCGGGTGACACACACCACCCTCCGCACCACTCAGAGTCAGCCCCGAGGGCAGGGCGGGCTTCCCTGGCTTCGGAGCCTCCGAGGCGGGCCACTCCCCTCCTCCTCCAGGAGAGCCAAGGAGAGAAAGCTGCCCCACTTCACAGATGAGAATAATTGGTCTTTCATGTCAGGATATTAGTGCCACTTTGGACCTCAAGCCATTCACTCATCCATTAGTTCACTCAACAGATGCGTATTGAGCACTTACTATGTACTGGGAGATGGAAATGAGTGCAAGCAGATACAGCTGTGGACAGTACACAGAATCACGCCATGGACGCTAAGGACATCTGGGTACAGCTGTAAATGAGCAGAATCCTCGCGATAACCTCTTGCACAGACAGATCTTGAGACGTGACCTGAGCCCCAGTTGGGGTTTCCCACTGTGGTCCTGACATTAGAGCAGTGACTCCTCTTTGCAAGCAGGAGGCTGTCTCAAGGGGAGGGGGGTCTGGATCCAGACCCCACGCTGGCCGAGTGTCTGGCAGCCTTCCACAGCCCACCCAACTCCTTCGTGATGGCTGCCGACCAACCCCCAGCCCTGAAAGCGTACCCGTTCCTTCCCCTCCCCCCACCGGTCCTTGCCTGGGACCTGACATATTTTAACAGTGCCAGGAAACAAGATCTCTTCAGAGTCTTTGTCTGCAGTCTGGGTGTTAGATCAGAAAGGAGCCCAGGAAGCAGGTTCCCTTTTAGGTAAAGGGGAGAGAGAAGAGAAAGAAAGTAGGGGACAAGGTCTGGGGAAGGACAGGACTGTGACACGGGAGGAGGATCCCAAACTGGCACGGTCAAGGAGGGCTTCGTGGAGGTGGTGCCACTCCCTGAGCTACTCCACCAGTTTGGACTTCGTCCAATAGGAAGGTAGCAGAAGAGTGTCATGGTCAAGGTCTTGCTTTAGGAGGCCAGTTCTGGCTGGCAGGTTGTAAGGAGAGCAGGTGGCGGGAGGTTGACAAGTCTGGAGGCTCCAGCCAGGGCCAAGGGGCCGGCGTGGGCCCTGTGGGGATGCACAGGAGGGTGCCACTCCGCCACCACTCAGGGCTGAACCTCCCCGCCTCGGGGGAGTACATGGGGGGGTAGGAAACAGAGAAACTCAGAACAGGACTCATTTCCTGAATTATGTGGACAAGGCCAGGGTCTGGGGAAGGGGAGATAATGAGCCCAGAGTGGGGTTTGCAGGGTCTGAGGCAAATGGCACCCATTTGCCTGCCTCTAGGCTCACCTCTCCCCCTCCCCCTCCCCCTCCCCCTCCCCCCCTCCTCCTCCACCTCCTCCGCCAGGGAGCCACCCAGGCTCCTTTCCTCACTTAGCATCTGGAAGCCGGAGAAGGCTGGGCTGCTAAGGGTGCCCAGACTTGACGGCTGCCCGATCTCTCCCAACCCCAGGGAACATCATAGGCTCCGGCATCTTCATCTCCCCCAAGGGCGTCCTGGAGCACTCGGGCTCTGTGGGTCTGGCCCTCTTCGTCTGGGTCCTGGGTGGAGGCGTCACTGCCCTGGGTTCCCTTTGTTATGCGGAGCTGGGAGTCGCCATCCCCAAGTCTGGCGGGGACTACGCCTATGTCACTGAGATCTTCGGAGGCCTGGCTGGGTGAGTGTGGGGACCCGGCGGGGTCGGTGGGAGAGGGCATGACAATCGGAATGGATGGCCACTGGGGCCCTGGACTTTGGCTTCCCCTTTGTCTCACATCTCAGGGAGATCGTGGGGTAGGTGCAGGGAAGGAGGTGGGGGTGTTGGGGAGCCTTCCCAGGCCAAGGTGGGCAGGACCCTCTGGCTGGGCCCTTGACCTCCCCGTGCTTCCTTTTAAATATTTCTTTAAGCCTACTCTGCACCTGGGTGAAGTTAGCACCAAGGCAAGGACAGCCTGGATTTTAGTAAATGCCCCCCTCCATGTATGTATGGAGGGGGGACATGATAGTCCTATAAATGCCCTGCAAGAGCGCCCCTTTAAATAGCTCCGCAGCCTTCCTTTATGCACTAGTAAGCATTAGCTGAGCACCTACTGTGTGCTGAGGTCCAGGGAGAAAAAGATCCATCCCTGTCCTCGAGGTGTTCGCAGTGCAGAGAGAGAGAGAGCCCCTCTGCACTTGGCGAAGGCCTAGATGACCCTTGCTTTGAGGGTGTACGTGGGCAGCCTAGCAGCTAAGGAAATGGGTGCCACCACCTCGGGAAGGTTTCTAGGAAAAACCACGTTTGCACGAAGGCTTGGAGGGTGTGTGTGACCTATCTGGTATGGCTAGAGGCAGGTCAGGTCCAGGGTAGGCGTGAGGGCTGGGAGGCGCTGGGGTCAGAGCTCTGCAGTTGTCCAGCTGAGTGTTGCCAAGAGCCTGAATAAAGGTATAGGAAGAGCCCAGAACCTTGTAGGAGCCTAAATCCTGAGGACACGGGAGCCAGTGTGGCATGAGGGTGAGGCGGGTACAGCAGACGTGACACCCGCTTTCCCACTGGGTGGGCTCCATTGACGGCAGTTCCAGGGAGGGGGAGGGTTGGGGGCAGAATGCCGTGCTGGTGGGGTCTGCTGCATACCTGGGGAGGCGATGTAGTCCGGTTTGGGGGGATGGGTGTCTGGATCCCAGAGGAAACGTCTAGGCTACAGTATGCAAAATTTGGTCCCGAGGGATGTGGTCCAGGACCTTTAACGGGGTAGCGGTGGATGGGGCCCTGGCAGGGCATACACACCCCCCTGGGTGTGCCCATGAATGCTCTGCTCTGGGGAGAAGGTTCTCGGGAGTGACTGGGACCTGAGAAAGCAGAAGAACTGAGCTGTGCAGCTAGAGACAATATTTGAGAAGAAGGTGGGAGGGAGAGGAGGACTCAAGACCTTCCCGCAGGGGCACCTGGCTTCTAGGGCTGCAGAGGCGAGCAGGGGGTAGGCCACAGAGTAAAGGGGAGGACCAAGACGAATCTGCAAAGCATGGTGGTCCAGAGGTCAGTGGTGTCCCTGAATGAGGCAGTCCCCGCCCTCAAGGTCCCGGAGCATCCCCAGAGACAGGCCCTCCCAGGGGTGCAGGCAGGACCCCCGAGAACAGCTTGGGTCTCACAGCCTGAGCAGAGCCCCTGCTCCCATGTGAGCCCCCTGCGGTGCTGAGATCTGGACAGAAAGGACATACATCGCTCCGTTCCCCCAGCCGTGGCTCCTCACAAGGTCCGGTCCCTCAGGGGTCACAGCTCAGAGCCTGCAGCCATAAGCTCTGCTATGAGCTCCAGCTGGAGCCATAACTGAAGGTTCTGGAACAGCTCTGGCTCAGGAAACAGCCTGTGAGGAGAGGCTAGATGGCCATTAAAAAGGTGGTTGATTCCCAAGTCCCTCTGGACACGTGCCCAAGGGCAGCCCGTAGCTGTGTAACTGTGCTGAATGCTGTCTCTGCTGAAGCACTCCGTTAACAACAGAGTGGAGACCCGTCGGGGCCAGCCCAGCCTCCCTGGACTGGAGCCAGCACTGAGTGCCCATGCCAGCCTCGGGTGCCTGGGCCCAGGGTGCATCCCTGCTCCCACACCTGTGCCGGCTGGGCCAAGGGGGGTGGGGTGGGTTGGGTTGTGGGATGCCCGTGCCAGCCGGGCCCTCACTCATTCCAGCTTCCTGCTGCTCTGGAGTGCTGTCCTCATCATGTACCCAACCAGCCTGGCTGTCATCTCCATGACCTTCTCTAACTACGTGCTGCAGCCCGTCTTCCCCAACTGCGTCCCCCCAGCTGCTGCGTCCCGCGCGCTCTCCATGGCCTGCCTGAGTGAGCGCCCACACTGCGGCCGCACCCTGCCCCCTGCCCCTGTGTGCGTGGACGGGGGTGGGGGCGGTCCCCCCAGCTCCCTCCCTCCTGCAGCCTAGGCTGTGCTCCGCAGTGCTCCTGACGTGGGTGAACAGCTCCAGTGTGCGCTGGGCCACGCGCATCCAGGACATCTTCACCGGAGGGAAGCTGCTGGCCCTGTCTCTCATCATCGGCGTGGGCTTCGTCCAGATCTTCCAAGGTAGGGCCCGGGTGGGGCCACTCGCCCGGCTGGGGAGACAGCACTGACCCTTGACCTCTGGGCCCCCCAGGACACTTCGAGGAGCTGACGCCCAGCACTGCCTTTGACTTCTGGATGACGCCCTCCGTGGGCCACCTGGCCCTGGCCTTCCTCCAGGGCTCCTTTGCCTTCAGCGGCTGGAACTTCCTCAACTATGTCACTGAAGAGCTGGTTGACCCTCGAAAGTGAGTGGGACTCCCAGCTGGGGCCCTGGAGGGGGGAGGGGGGAGGCAGTGGGAGAGGCCGCCTCTCCGCTCAGACCTGCTGCCACCTGTGGCTCAGTCTGGTCACCGGCCTGCTTGGGCTGCTGCCCCACAGGGATGGCTCTGGAAAGACAGCCTGGCCCTGCTCTGCCTGGCTGCGGGGAGGCTCCTTGCATTTGGCCAAAATTTATACCTGTGCGCACAACACGGTCCCTGCCGATGAAGCCCATGGCGCATCTGATGATGATGATGGCCAGGGGTTCCGACAGAGGAGTCTGCGCCGGGGCCGGGGCTGGTAGGGAGTCCCAGGGAGACCCCAGGTCTAAAGACTGGGCTCCGGGGGATTTGGGGATCTTTAAGGCTATATTCACTTTTCTCTTTATGTGCTGACATTAGGCCCGCCCCTCAGAGCGTGATGTGGCCCCTCCCCCATCTGCCCTTCTTCCCACCAGCCCGTGGCCCAGCAGGGGCTTGGGGGATGACAGGGAAACAGCAGTGCTGCCCCTTACCTGTCCCAAGGCCCCCAGCAGACCCGGGAGATGGAGACTCAAAGCTGCTTCCCCGCCGGGGACCCCGGGTCCTGTCTTCCAGCCCCCACCGCGGGGGCTGATGCTGACACACTTCACCCCCCTCCAGAAACCTACCTCGTGCCATCGTCATCTCCATCCCACTGGTGACCTTTGTGTACACCTTCACCAATGTCGCCTACTTCACCGCCATGTCCCCCCAGGAGCTGCTGGCCTCCAACGCAGTGGCCGTGGTGAGTGAGGTCCCACTGGTGCTTGGCTCCTGCCCCACACCCCACCCTGCCTCACGTGCCACCTCTTTTCTGTGCCCACTCAGACCTTCGGGGAGAAGCTGCTGGGCTACTTTTCTTGGGTCATGCCCGTGTCCGTGGCACTTTCCACTTTTGGAGGGATCAATGGCTACCTGTTCACCTCCTCCAGGTGACTGGACTGGGGATGGGGGGGTCACGGTGAGGCAAGGCAGGTACCCCTGGTGCATGTGATCAGCACTGAGGGACAGAGGAACTCAAATCCTGCCAGGTCCCACCTAAAGCTGTGAACTCCCCAGTAGCAGATGTCTGATCCCAACTCCGAGCTACAGAAAGCAAAAGGGAGGTGGGCTAGACAGGGGAGAACCGGCCAAGTGGGGCTGCTAGAGCCCAGAGCAGGGGTCAGAGGTGACAGATCAAGAGGGACATCAGTGTGGAGCTGAGGTCTGGGATCTAAGGCTGGGCTCATGGCTGCCGCCAATCTCTGCCCCAGACTGTGCTTCTCCGGGGCCCGAGAGGGACACCTGCCCAGCCTGCTGGCCATGATCCATGTCAGACGCTGCACCCCCATCCCCGCCCTCCTCGTCTGTGTAAGTTGTGGGGCCAGGGCTAGCCGGGAGGGGAGCCGGGGCCACCTGGCACTGTGGTTGGTGGCAAGGAATCGCACTGGCCCTGGGGGGCAGCCCACGGAGGGAGAGGGGAGGGCTGGGGCTCACTGACCTCCTGGCCTGAGCCGGCAGGCACAGGTGGCAGGCCACCCTCAGCCCGGTCCTCTCCCAGTGCGGGGCCACAGCGGTCATCATGCTTGTGGGAGACACGTACACGCTCATCAACTACGTGTCCTTCATCAACTACCTCTGCTATGGGGTCACCATCCTGGGCCTGCTCGTGCTGCGCTGGAGGCGGCCGGCGCTCCACAGGCCCATCAAGGTGAGGTCTGGGGGAGGACGGGCTGGCCCGCGTGGTCAGAGCCACCCCTGCACTCATCTGGGCACGAGGGGGCGGGCGGTGACGGCCGCGGTGGGGACCCAGCTTCGGCCGCACCCGCGCCCTGCTCAGGGCTCTGCGCTCACTGATGTATTCAGCCTTCATAACGGCCCCCAAGGTGGGTGCTCTGAGTACTCCCAGTTTGCAGACAGGAAAATGAGGCTAAGACGCAGAATTCCAGGAGCACACACAAAGACACAAGAGCCTTCATCCAACTAAATGCAAATATTCTGCTTGCATATAAATCCTGGAGCTGGAGAAGTGCTTGGTGCCTAAAAAAATGTGAAACGCCAAAAAAAAAAAAAAACCCCAAAAATGAGAGAGTGAGAGAGAGAGAGAGAGAGAGAGCGAGAGAGAGAGAGAGAGAGAGAGAAACCTTCAGCTAAATGCAAGCAGCCAGCAACACAGTTGCTGCATGGAATTCAGAGCCACTGAAACTTTGACGAGCCCTCAACCATTTGGCAAGCTGTCTGGATTCTAGACATTTGGCTGCTGCCAGAGCAGGGGACCAGGAAGGGCTCAGCTGCCAGAAAAGGGCAAGAGCGCCTTGGCATCGCCCCCCTCGCCTGCCCAGGGGAGGTCCTGAGCCAGCTCGCTCTCCCCCAGGTGAACCTCCTGG
Source organism: Suricata suricatta (assembly GCF_006229205.1). Lineage (NCBI taxonomy): Eukaryota > Metazoa > Chordata > Mammalia > Carnivora > Herpestidae > Suricata > Suricata suricatta. The sequence goes on along the minus strand of NC_043715.1, from coordinate 39,715,435 downwards.
TCCCCATCGCGTACTTGGTTTTCTGGGCGTTCCTGCTGGTCTTCAGCTTCATCTCGGAGCCCATGGTGTGTGGAGTCGGCGTCATCATCATCCTCACGGGGGTGCCTGTTTTCTTCCTGGGGGTGTTCTGGAGAAGCAAACCAAAGTGTGTGCACAGACTCACAGGTGAGCCAGGCAGCCTCCCCAGCGTGGAGGGGCCAGGAAATGTGACCCTCTTAGGGACTCACCCTGGAGCAGGACCACCTAGCAGTTGTGGTGACAACATGGGATCCGACCACCACCCAGCATCTCCCCAAGATGTGGCCCCAGGGTCCACCCAAAGGGAGCAGTTCCCTGAGGACTCCTGCCCCACAGGGTCAGATGCCAAGGTCTGTGTCTGTCTATCCTCAGAGTCCATGACACGCTGGGGCCAGGAGCTGTGTTTCGTGGTCTACCCCCAGGGCGCCCCCGAGGAGGAGGAAAATGGCCCGTGCCAGCCCTCCCCACTGCCCGCCACGGACAAGCCCTTGAAGACGCAATGAGACATTTGCGAAGCCTGAAGCAGCTGTTTCTGTTTACATGTTGTTTATTGAGGAGGTGTTTTTGCAAAATAAGTTGTTCTTTTTTTGTTTTTTGTTTTGTCCTGAAAAAAAAAAAAAAGAGAGATATCTGACTCTGAGTCCTGTGCTGAGAGAGCCCTGGAGATGTGGGCTGGGCTCCTGGTCAGTGCTGCCCTGCTCACCTTCCTGCAAAGGTCTGCATAAAACAGGGTTGGGGGGGTGTGCTTGTCTTAGGTGAGTCCCTGGCGGGCATGACTCAGTGGGACTTGTGCGGTGCTGGCTGAGGAAGGTGCCCCAGCAGGCTCGGCAGGGGGCCTCTGCCTCTGCCCCGTGAATTAGGCACTCCCTTTCTCCCTTGTGGGGTCCAGAGCCAGCCCTGACCCAAAGAGACACTGGGGTTGGGAGACACCTGGTGCGCCCCTCCCGGGACCCGCAATGCCAGCTCTAGGCTCAACCACCAAGGTGGAGAGTCCAGGCATTTCTGCTGGAACTGCCTTCCTCTCCCCCACCCCCATAAATCTCAGTGGAGTGACTGCCAGGACTTCAGAGCCCATGGCCTCACCCTGATTTATAGGGGAAACTGAGCGCCGGAGGCAGGATGGGATGGATTTAGCCACTGTCAGTTGATGCTCCACCACTGCCCGGAGAAAGCATGTAGCAGCATCTCCCAGGGCCCTCAAGGCCTACAAGAGACCATGGGCTTCCTCTGCCCCTCGTCCACATTCCTAGCCCTGCCCTCATGCCCAGGAGATTAATCCCTCAGCCAGAAGGCAAAGGGCATCTGCCTGGCCAGGCCCGTGCTGACACCACAGGCATGCGGCTGGGGCCGGCACCCTCCGAGCCTGCTTCTCCAGGGCTGGCTGGGAGGACACGGGGAGGGCTAGGCACCCACAGAGGGCCCGCCACGAACCAGGTCTGCTGCACCCATTACCCTGCTCAGTCCAGCACAGCTCTGACACTCGAGAGAGTGGCAAGGAGCCACAGAAAACACTCCGGAGCACCCTGCCCTAGCTCTCCTGCTTCTCTGGAAATGGATTCCCAGAATGGAGAAGCAGGGAGAGTGAGACCCTAGGGTGCCTGCAGAGGGGCTTCTCCCTCCACTCTCCTCCTCACTTAAACCCCCACAGCCCCGGCCTGCCGTGCCCACGAGGACTGGGGGCGCCGGTGCGGCGGGCTGGCTGGGCCTCTGGGTGGCTTCTTTGTAAGAAAGAAGGACTCGGAGGCAGGGTAAAAACGACTGTGTATTCCCTGGTTACAAAGCGGGGCTGTGGCGGTCACCAGCACGTCCAGGTCAGCAGACCAGCAGGGCCTCATCGTCACTGGCCTCCAACGCTGGGGAGCAGGGTGGTGGGGGGCTCCTGCGGACACCCAGTGGCTCTGGTGCGTGGGGGCCCAGGGTGCTGCTGGCAGCAGGAGCCGGGGTGTGAGGGTCCTGGGCCGAGCAGGGCTCCCGAGGTGCGTCCACAGGGGTCAAGCTGTCCACCAAAGAGTCCCTGCAGGCCTTTCTGTCCTTGTCCACCAGCCTGCACTCTGGGTCCCGCAGGCCAGAGGGGGGAGGCACAGCAGAGCCCGCCTCTGGCGCGTGGCCTGGGGCACTGGGGGGCCTGTCCCCAGCCACCACAGGGCTGCCCGTGTCCGTGAGGGCTGCTGGCGGGTCTGGGGTGGTCCCTGGCGCAGACTGGAGGAGCCCGTCGCCCAGCACAGTCTGTGAGGTGCGCGCAGCTGTCAGCAGTGGGATCTGTCCGCGCGGTGCCCTCGGCCGGTGAAAGAGCCGGTTCCAGAGGCGGCCAAGGCGGCGGCGGGAGGGCCCTCGGCGGGAGGCGTGCCTGCGCATCTGTCTCCGCATGGCTGTGCGAAGGTTCTGTAGCACCGAGGCCTGGGGGGTGGGGCAGTGGCTGAGTGGGCAGAGGTCAGCACGACCCCCAAGAGACCAACTCGTTCTCCCCAACATGGCCGTGGTGGCCCCCAGCATCACCCTGCCCCGGCCTCACCTTCCGCCTCCCTCGACCCCTGGGCCATGCACTGTCCGACCTGGCCCCTCAGCCTCCTGGTCTGGGCATTCTCGGAGGTCTGAGTGGGAGCCGGATCCCGGGCAGGAGACGGGGAGGGGTCTCACCCTCTGGCGCTCACCTGGGACGCACTGTAGACGGGAAAGTCCTCCACGGGCGGAATGAGGCCCTGTGCGATGAGCTGCCCATAGGACGGGGGTGCCTCCCGCCGCACAAACTCGGCCTCCAGGCGCGTCATCTGGGTCTCAAAGGCCCTGAAAGTCGCGGGCAGGAGGGCAGCATGGCGGGGCTGGCCAGGACCGCACCCCGCACGCTCCCCCCCACCCCGCCCACCACCCTGACCTCCCAGGAGGCACAGGAGTCCAGCAGCCTTGAGCAGCCGCCTGAGCCCCAGGGTGCAGCCCACCAGGTCTGGGCGGCGTGCCCCACCCCTCCCCACTGCGGTGGCGCGGCCCCGCCCACCTGTACTCCTGCGTGCGCAGCGAGTAGAGCTTGAAGGCGCAGCCCAGGGCGATGACCAGCAGCAGGCCGCACACCAGGCTGCCGATGAGGGCGGCGGTGATGACCTTCCGCGGCACGGCCGCCAGGCAGCCGTGCTCATCGCTGCCGTCCTGGCAGTCCTCCTGGCCGTCACAGCGCCACGTCTCGAAGATGCACAGGTTGGTGCCGCAATGGAAGGTGCCGGGCTGGCAGGAGAAGCAATTCTTCTCGTCCGCGCCGTCGGGGCAGCTCTTCTGGTTGTTGCAGCGGTCGGCGGGTGCGTAGCACAGGCCGCTGCCGCCCTCGCAGGGGTACTGGTCGGGCGGGCAGGCGGGGCAGCCCTGCTCGTCGCGGCCGCTGGCACAGTGCCACCAGCCGTCGCAGCGCTGCGGCTCCGAGAAGCAGCCCTGCTCGCCCGCGTCCCCCGCGGCCCCCTCCCTGCTGCTCCCACACGGCTGCTCCCACGGGAGGCAGTAGCCCTTCACCTGATAGGTGGCGTTGAAGCCGTGGCCGGCGCTGCGGGCGCGGGCGTGGTAGGCCACGGTGAGGCGGCCCTGGGCCGCCTCCAGGCTCACAGGCCGGTGGTTGCTACGGTAGGACAGCGTCTGCAGCAGGCGGTCCCCGCGCTCGCCCAGGCCCTCGTACACCTGCACGTAGTCGTCGTAGCCCAGCCGCAGCTCCAGCTGCAGCAGCACGCGCCGCGGGTCCTGCGTGTCCACCAGCCACGTGCAGTGGAGGTCCGAGGGCCCGCGGGCCGCGCCAAACAGGTCCGGGGAGGCGAAGGAGCCGTAGAAGCTGCCCAGCCTCCGGCCACACGCCAGGTCGGGGCAGCCGGCCTCGTCGGAGCCGTCCCCGCAGTCCTGCGAGCCATCGCAGCGCCGCTCCGCCGGCAGGCAGCGCGTGGAGCGCGCCCCGCTGCAGGGGAATGTGCCCCCAGGGCACAGGCTACCGGGAGGCTCAGAGGCAGGCGCTGAGCAGTTGCCCTCATCGGAGCCGTCGCCACACTCGTCCACAGTGTTGCACTGCCACGGCCCCGGCACGCATTTGCCGTTGTCACAGCGGAACTCGTCTGCCTGGCAGGACGCCTGGCCCAGCTTCCCTGTGGGGTGAAGAGCATGGGGGGCGGGGGGGGGAGGAAGTCAGGGAAGAGCAGAGCCTGCCTATAGGGGGCACTGGGTCCAGGAACAGGTAGGGTGGTTCCCCTGTTCCAGGGATGCCTCAGCAGGGCCTCTCTATGGCCACCCCGGGGGCAGAGACCCCTCAGATGCCAGGGTGGGCTCATCCCTGACTTGAGCTAAGGGTGAAGGGTGAGCCACTCACTCCAGCCAAGTCTGTGAAGTGGGGTCAGGGAGCTCGAGGCACTGGAGGCAGCAACCTGACCCGTCCCAGTCCCCTGACTGACCGGGCTGCCAGGGGAGACCCTGCCGGGAGTGGGCCAGGAGAAAGTGCTGTGGGCTCTGTGGTGCCCTGCCCCACCCTGCTGCCAGCGTCACCTCGGATGTAGGAGAGACGGAAGCCCTGGGCCTGGCCGGAGCTGGAGGCGTCAGAGTGGAAGAAGATCCAGACGTGGTCCCGGGCGGAGATGAAGGCAGGCGGGATGGCAGAGCCGCAGAGCCGGAAGGCCTCCTGGCGGGGCGAGGCTGCTGGGCCCAGCATGAGCCAGTCCAGGGAGCACTGGTGGGACTCCTCCACATCAAAGTTGCGGAAGCTGCCAGGGCAGAGAGGAACGGGGACCATGGGTGTGGTCGGGCAGGCAGGGGGCCCACAGACCTGAGCTCACAGACGGGTGGCCAGCCCCACCAGCCCCTCCGCTCCTCCACACTGGGCCTGGTAGTAGGACCCTGACCACTGTCCAGGGGCCTGAGGCGGGCTCCATGAAAAATCAGAACAACTGTGGACAGCCCTACTGAGGCTCTGGGAGGGCCTCACCTTTCTGCCCTCCTTCAGCACACACGGTGCCCACCCCGAAGGCAGAGTGGAGGGAGAGTCAGTTCCTTCCCCTGACACTGTCCCTTCAAAGACAAGACCTAGGAGTCCAGATCCCTCCCACATTGGGTCTGCTGGGACAGACCCAGCACAAACTCACAGGCTTATACAGTGAGGGCACGCAGGCATACGGGGCTGGCCTAGCCTACAGCTGGGTGACAGCTGGTCACCTGGGGAGAAACACTGGAGCTGGCCCCCTGGCCCAGGCTGTCGGACAAGCAGGCCATAGGGCCAGGGGGGACCCTACCAGTGGCCAGGAAGGGTGGAGTCTTTGAAGAGAGAGTGCCCGAGAGCCATGGCCCGCAGCCACAGGGAAACAGGCCGGGGCCACCAGGACAGACTCCGATCATGTCCCTCAAGTCCCTGTGCTTTGGAGCTCAGGAGTACCCAGGCCTTCTGGGCTTTGACATGTAGGAGAGTGACACCCCAGCCAGACCCCATGGCCACCCCAGGCCAGGGACTCCAGCCTCAGGCCTCCTGTCTGGCCACCTCATCGCAGTACCTTCTGCACATCCCTGCAGCTAGAGCACCTGGGCGCCCGCCTGGCCCCCTCTCCTGCCGAGACGGCTCCAAGAACCCTAGGCTCCATGCCAGGCTGGCCACCTGCAGGACACCTGAGCCACCTCAGAGACAACCAGGCCATGCCCACTGGTCCCCGGGGCCCCTCTCCCTGGCCGGGCTGAGGTGATCGACAGCCCCCACTACGCATGAGAGATGCTCTTGAAGGAGAGACCCAGCAGGAGCAGCAGCCAGCTGCAGCGGCCTGCAGAGACCAGGGCACGCTCATACACTCACACCCATGAACTTGCACGCCTGTCTGCTTACAGCTGCCCTCTGCACTCGTTCATACATGTGCTCGCTCACGTGTACATGTTCACACATGCTCCCACACGTCCTCTATGCCCGTTCATACATGCACTCGTGTGCATGCACTGTCAACACCCACACTCTCTGTCTCACTTACACACTCAGCATGTGTAGAGCCCACGAAGTTTCCCTCTGATGCCCTGGGTCCCCTTACCTGATGGTGATCATGTCCCCACGGTCACCCTGGATGTACCAGCTGCAGTTGGTGCCCGGCGGGTAGTTGAGGGGCCAGGCCGGGCTGTAGATGACACCGCGCCGTTCTGTGTGCTGTTCCAGCTTTCCACTGCAGGCAGCTGTCGGGAGAAGAGGCAGAGAAGTGCTGGCCTCCCCTTTGTGGGGGGAAGTGAAGTGGGGGGTACACTTGAGCTTCCCCCCATGTCTTGAGCACAAGCCTGCCCCAGGGTGGGATCAAAGCCAGACAAGTGTGGGCATGGCCAGGGCAAGGCCAAGCTCAAGACTTCATGGACTTCTGTATGGGGCCACCCAGGACCCACAAGGCCTCAGGGCAGCCTCAGCCCCCAGCCCTGCCCTGTGAGCAGATTGCAGGTCTCATTGCCCATTCCTGGCAGAGCTGAGAATGAACCCACCAAGTCCCCTTGGCACCCCCAGGGTGCACGGACAGTCATGCTGTGGTTCCCTGTCCACCCTCCCTGGGAGAAGTACAGGCCTCAGCCCTGAGAAGGGCAGGGCTTGGCTCACCCAGCACGTATACTGAGGACCTACTATGAGCCAGGCACAAGTACTAGAGGTGCTCAGTAAGACCGTCCAAAGCCCTGCTCCACAGAGGCTGCAGGGAGAGCAGACAGGCTGATCTCCAGGTGGAGTAAAGATCATAAAACAGGCCTGCAGGGAGGCCGATGTCCAGATGTGGCTGGAAATAGAGGCCGGGTCTGATCACACCTGTGTAGCATGGGGTTTCACCCTGCGCGTAAGTGGGAAGCCACTGGAGATGGATGTCATAACCAGACAAGGACACAGGCTCAGAGAGGGTAAGTGGCTTTCCCATGACCACAAAGCAGTAGGTGGCAAAGTCAGCATCGGCCCTGGTCCCCTGGTGGGATCAGCCTTGAATCAATGCCTCAGGGACAAGTGCGGGCTATCATTCCAGCCAGTGTGATCAAGCAGTGTCACCACACCCAGCCCTGTGGGCCTCACTTTACCCACTTTCATTACCACCTAGCCTGAAGACTGCAGAGCCAACCCTGGTGCGCCCTGCCCTTCCCAGGACCAGGCAAGGCCCCTGCTGTTGACTGCACCCACCCCTCCCAGACCCTGCGGCCCCGCACCATACCACCTCGTCTGATCCTCACAAAAACCTGTGGCAAAGGCAGGGCCCGTTATACAGACTGAGAAACTGAGGCCAGCGACACCATCTCCTCACCCTCCCGCTGTCTGGCATGTTCCACTGTTGCCCTGGAAGCCAGGGTCTCTCTGCTGGCTCTTAACAAGACTCTTTGGGCCCCCAAACTGCACGGTGGCAGAAAGGAGAGTGGAACCCCTCCAGCCACCTCCCATGCTCGTAGGACTGTGACCGTGGAGGTCCAGGAGATCCAGATACTGTGACTAACAGGGAAATGGAAACTCCCACCGACAGCTCACAAATGCATCAAAGGACTAGAAGAGAAACACCCACACTTGACCCTAAAACACAGCTGGCCACCCTCAGGCTCCCATCAGAGCCCCCATAGTCCCTGGTCAGTAAGGCACCAGCCAGGCCTCTCTGTTTGGCACTCACCTGAGGCCCAGGAGGCCAGCCTTCCTGACCCTCAGATTTCTTACCTAGTAAGCAGGAGCAATAAGAGGACCCAGCAGGGGGAGGAAAAGGGCCCCTTCCCTGACAGATGAGGCCTCCCAGAGACCCTGGGTGCTGAGCAGGGGGCCTGGGAGGTGTGAGGTTATGAAACCACAAGGAGTTTCTCCTCCCGGGCAAGAGGTTCACAGGCATGGAGAGCCTAGTAGGGCTGGGCGCACCCCCGCCCCCATCAAATCCCTAAAGCACACGATTAACTAGAAGTCAGGAGACTCCATCTGCCAGGCTGGGAACCACCCTTTGTTGCCTTGACCCTGGTCCATACCAACCCTGGCCAGGAGCCTTTCCGTAGGGACAAAACTCTGAGGAAGGCCAGGGTCCTCCCTGACAGTGGCTGCGGAAAGCCAGGCCCAAGCATCTTCCACGGGCGTCGCCTGCCGCAGCCCAGCCCGTCTTCCAGACTACATGTGGCCCTACTTCCCAGAGTCAGGTGGCCGGTCTCTGGAACCACCAGCCAAGTCAGGAGCAGATGATAGACAGCTGCCAGCCCAGCCCTACCTCTCAGCAAAGCCCCTGACACATCCCCCAACTCAGCCTTAACCCAGAGCACCACTCCCCGCCTCCCCTCGGGGCTGCCCCAGAAATCCCCACCTAGGGGGCAGCAAAGGCACTCAGTTTGCTCTTCTCCAAAGTAGGGACTCGGAGAGCGCATCCTCTGCAGCCATCGGCCTGGCCAACACGCAGTGAATGTAGCACAGGGGAGAGGGTGCTGTGGGCTCTGGTCAGGGCCCCGACTGGACACTGCTTGGCCGGGAGCCTGGGGGCTGCCGCCAGCTCCGACAACCAGCCCCAGGCCTCTGCATGACAGCAGCCTCACGCCCGCCCCAGCAGGCCACCCCAGGACCCAGGCGCCGGTGGGGGAAAGCCCTCACAAACCCAGTCCCAGAGTCCACGCCGCCAGGCATCAGGTCCACCCCAGGCCTCACCTTGTCCGTCTGTAAAACGGAGTCTGTGGGTGCTGCCTGTCTCAGAGGTGTTGGGAGATTCTGGGAAAGTGGCAGCCTCTAGGCAGACGCTCATGTGATGGGGTGAGTGGGGGTACATGCTGTGGAGGTGAGGATCCAACAGAGCATGTGATGATGGGCGGGACGGTGACAGGTGCTAGAGGACTGTGCCTTTGCAGGCTAGAGGGTGTGGGGGTGTCGGGGCACAGAGGCCTGTCTGAGCTTTGAATGGAGGTGACCTGTGTTCACTCCGGCAGAAGACTGCTCCACCCTCGGGCCCCGGTGGCCCTGCTCAAGGGGGCAAGGGATGACTGAGCACTTTCAGACCAGCGAGCATCTTTCTTTCCTGGTCCAAAGAGTCACAAAATGCTCCTGAGGAAGCATGAGCAAGGCCCGCCGGAGCACAATTGGCAGCTCTGGTTTCCAGAGGCAATCAATACTCTAGACGCCCTGCCTGCTCTAACTCCCAGCAGAGGGGCGCCTGGGGGGCTCAGTCAGTTGAGTATCAGGCTTCGGCTCAGGTCATCATCTCACGGTTCGTGGGTTCGAGCCCCGCATCGGGCTCTGTACTTATGCTCAGAGACTGGAGCCTGCTTCAGATTCTGAGTCTCCCTCTCTCTCTGACCCTACCCTGCTCGTGCTGTCTCTCTCTGTCTCTCAAAAATAAATAAAAAACAAAAAAAAATGTTTTTAACTCACAGCATAGAGCTGGGGGCTGCCCCAGTGCTTGGGGAAGCTGCCTGAACCTGGGCCTGGTCATGGAGCTCGCGCCACAGCAGCCATGCTGCCGAGCGCGGAGTCCAGGGCATAGGAGGTGCCTGGCGACCTGGGGCGGGATGGGGGCCCAGAGACCAACACTTGTGAGGTCTGCAGGCAGTCCAGCCAGGCCCTCAGGAGTGGATGAGGGGGCACCTTGGGCAGCCAGAAGCTGGTCTCATGGCTCTTAGCAATGCTAGTGGGATAGAGCTCCAAGACACTGGAACTCACATTTGTAAGATGCAGCTCCCCAGGCCCCCTCCCTCCCACTCTCTACCATGGCCACAGACCCTCAGCCGCCTCTGGGAAATTGGGATGAGGAGACTGGGCAGTTAGTGGTGGGGTCCAGGCCACCAGGCAGCCCTGGGGCTGGCTGGGCGCTGAGTAAGGCAGGGCCCTGGGCCAGCTACTTAGGCAGAGGAGGCCAGATGGCAGCGAGCAGGAGATGATGTGCGAGGAGAATCAGGAGGGAGCCCAAGGAGCCACATCTGAGAGATGGGTCTCTGCAGCAGCCTCTGTGGGCCCTGGGCCTCCCCATGCCAGTGACCCTGGCCAGCAGAGGTCCCTCTCCAAGAGCCAGCCTCCATGGCTTTCTGCTTCAAGATGCTGAGCAGAATGAGAAGTCCCAGGGGCCTCCAATCCACCATGCAGCACTGCAGACAGCAAACGAGTCATTGGCCCCTCTGCCCCACTGGAGACCATACCTTCTCCCCAGCTCCCTAAGGCCCTTCTCAGATGCCCCCTGGGGGCCCCAGGGCCATGAGGGCCTGGGCTTCCTCATGGCAGCCCCCTCAGCAAAGAGCAAACACGCTGATGGCTTCAGTCTCCCATCCTGCTCCTGACAGTCTTTGCTGGGACTGGCATTGGGCCTGAGCACAATGATGGCCGGCGGATGACTGGACCCACGGGGACAGGAGGAGGCAGGGTGGAGCAGTTCTGACCGTGTGTCGTGGGTTCGGCAGGTCTACTTGGCAACCACCGATCCCGGGGCCAAAACATCAGCCAGAGCGTTGGTCTCTCCCCTGCACACCAGCTGGCCTAGACCTGGTCTTGCCCAGACAGCTCAGCTGGACCCAGGCTGAGCCACCCACCCTTCTAACTCACAACCAAGTCAGTATTCTCACTGCTCTGGGTGATCCCAGCACCGGGTACTGGGCAGCTGGACCCCAGCCTGGAGCCTCAAGCCAGAGTCATTCAGAGTAGGCCATTCTGAGCTGTTTCCCCTCCCCTGCCTTGCCTTCCCCCCCCCCCCCCAAAACTCCAGTAAAGGCTCTGGCCTGGGCCTTCCCCCGTCCTGCATCGGCCTGACCAAACCTGGTATTCCTGCTGTGGTCCCACCTGGTGCAGCCTGTCCCCTCCTCTCAAGACACAGAGGTAACACATTTATCTGGCAATGGCATTGGCCTCTCTGGGCCGTCACCCATTCATACCTTTATAAATTCAATCCCAGGTATAATTTAAAAACAGGCAAGCATCTCATGGTGCCTTGTGGCCTCAGGGAACCCCACAGTCTACAGGAAGCACAATCTGTCAATTCTGCTGGACCTGTGACAGTTTGCTAGTGGCAGTAAGCCACCGCGCGTCATTGCCATGCTGAGCACCTTGCCTTGTTTGCCCATTGACCCTAATAAGCAGGCTCTGAGACAGATCCTATCATCACACCCATTTTATAGAAGAGAAACTGAGACTCGGGGAGGCGTAAGCTTGCCCAGAGCCAAACAGCTCCTTTGTGATGCAGAAAAAATGCACAAGGACTGAAGTGGAAAGAGGCCAGCTGACCTCAGGGGTGGACAGGCCCTGAAGGCCTGTCCTCAGGGGTCACTAAACTAGAAGGGCAGGGAGGAAGGGAAGAAAGCGGGAAGCATCTTACTCACCTAAGGCAGGGACTGCGCTGCTGAGCCGCCCAGTGAGGACGATGTTCACTGCAGGAGACACAGGGAGGAGGAGTCAGTAGCCGGCAGTGGCTTTCGAGGCCCTGACACCTGCACCGGGCCAACAGCAGCCCTTGATGGGCACAAGACAACACGGCCAAACCCCAGGCTGGCTCTCTTCGTCTCACAGGGCAAGGCCCAGAGCGCTGCCACAGAGACTTCCACTCCCATCCAGTCCTGCCAGAGGAGAGGACCACAGAGGGCCTCCCACAGTCAAAGGAGAGGGGGGCAAGGCTGGCTGCACTGGACCACTCCGGCTGCCCCCCCCCCCCGGCCTGGGAATTCTAACTCCTGTAGGACGGGGTGTGTTTGTCTCCCCTTTCCAGCTTGGGAATCCATGCCTGGGCCACCCTGGTTCAGCCTGGACAAGGGCTCTGCCCACAAGGGGGCCCCTATCACGTGGAAGGACTTCCTCCCTCTGAGGGGCCTTGCCAGCCACAGGCGCACCGGCAGCCAGGGTGGGAGGAAGCAGTTCTGATTACCACATTTTATAGGGAGGCACAGTTAGCAGGATTCAAGGTCCACTCGCCGTGCCATGCTGACCTTGAGAAGAGAGGCAAAGAACTCTCCTGCCACCCACGCCCTCAAGAATTCACCTGCATGGGCTTTGTCCTTTGCTTTCACCTACTGCTTTTCTGCAGGGGGTTACAGGACCAAGAAGGGGATATGGGCAAACAGCCTCCCGGGGTTCAGGATGCCCCCTCCCCCCAACATCAAGGATGCCAAGGGAGGTGGAGAGCATCTCTGCCCAGGTCAGCCGCCAACTGGTGAGGAAGCAGGGGCAGATGCCCCCTCTGAGAACACCCAGGCCCTGCTGGCCAGAGCTCAAGCCACATCTGGGCAGGGGGACGACCCCCTGTGGGAAGCCCAGCACCCAGCTGCTCAGAGTCCAGAGAGCATGAGCTAACAGACTGGGGAGTGGGCGCTTTGTCCTGCGGGGAGAGCCCTTATTAGCCATTCACACAGCTGAGGCAAGGGGCCTTCCAGAAGACTCAGAACTCCCTGATTATGGAAGGGCAGATGACGGTGCAGGTGAACGCTGACAGGTTTCCTTTTCACTGTGTCATTTCAGTAGCTTCAGCAAACCTATCAGGCTTACAGAATCTTCACTAGCGACACCATAGGGTGTCCCCTAATGACCCCAAGCTCAGATAATGGCCTCCCTCCTCCTCATGGTAAATAAAGGAGCCATGTGGGTTGAGGATTTAACTCCTTTCTTCCCCTCTCCCGCACACAGGGCGGTGGAAAGGTGGACAGGAAAACTCCTAGCCAGGGCAGGCGGCCGTCCCCCGCCCCCGCCCCCTCGGGTGCCAGGCCCGGGCGGGTCCCGGGCCCTCCCCGGACACACACTCCGGGCCGAACAGGCTGCCCCGCTGGGTCTGAGAGACACAAAGGGAAGACTCTCGCAGCTGCCTCCTGCCGGCATCCTCATCGCGGCTCCGGCCGGCCCCCGTCCCCGCCCCGAGTCCCGGCAGGAAACAGTCCCTTCTCCGGGGCACGAGCGGCCGCAGACCCGCCCGCCTCGCCTTTGTCCGCAGCTCCGGAGGCCCCGGCCCCGCAGGCCAGGCGGAAAGCCGCTGCCCGCCGGCCCCGGCC
>NC_043715.1:39680545-39702417 GCF_006229205.1 Suricata suricatta | reverse complement strand
TCGGCGCTGGACAGCTCCGCGCGGCCGCCCCGGCGGGCCTGCGCCCCCCGCCCCGCCCTCGAGCCACTGCCCCGTCAGCTCCGGTCTGGCCCGCTCCTGGGCCCGTGAACTTGTCCCCCTCGGGGCGCGCGGGGCCGCTGTGCGGGGGAGGGAGGGCACCTGAGGGCAGGACCCCGGGAGGTGGCGCCGGGCTAAGGCCTGTCTGCCTGATGAGGTGTCCTGTTCCTGCCCCTCCCTCCCGCCCCTCGTTTGCCAGCCCACCTGGCCCTGGCATGTCCCTAAAATGAATCCTTCTGTGCAGGGCAAGGCATGGAAAACGATATTGGGGAGCATGCTAGCAGGCTCTGGAAAACCACCGCTTCCTTCCGGGGTTCCCCTGAGCCCACCTAATCATGCTGTCAGGCCCTGCGGAGTGGAAAGGGGGCTTGTTTCTCAGGCTTGGGGCTGCCACCCGGGAGTGGGGTCAACCCAGGGGCTGGCCCAGAAGTGGCAGAAAGCCGGGAGAGACAGAGAGAAGAGCTGAGAAGGCCATTTAGGGTCAGGCAGGGTCAACCTTCCTTACTTGAGACTAATGTGAACTCAGAGGTCCTGGCATGGAGGTGTGGTTTGGGGCGCCATGCCTGCCCCCAGCTGAGGTTCAGGACCCCCTTTCAATTACCACCACTCCTCTAATATTCTCCTTTTCTGGAGAGATGGTAAAGAAAAACTGTTATCAGTGACTGTTGTAGACCCACTTTCACTGTGCAGGCCAACTCTGCAAGAGTGTGTGTGTGTGTGTGTGTGTGTGTGTGTGTGTGTGTGTGTGCATGTGCTCTCTCTTGTAATTCCTTTGGTGATGTTTCCAAAGCAGACTTCTTGAGAGATGTAGTAAATGATTTAAGAATCAAATAACAAGATAAATGACTCATTTATGGTAAAGAGCACTGGGCTGCCATAATTTGGTTTCAGGATTTCCCCAGACTGCTGACTGCTCACGTAATGGGCATTTACGCATGGCAAGAATACCCAACAGAGTTGGAGAACTGACAGGCAGGGTCCGAAGTTTTGTTTCTACTTGAGGATTGCTTTCTAGACGCATGGTTTCCAAGCCCTGAGAGGAATCCAGGGTGGAGACCAAGGCCATGGGGAGTCATAACGGAGCCCGAGGCAAAAGTGAACATGGGAACCCTTGTGTACATTTATCAAAATATGCTCCCGTATTTTAAGCTGAGTGAAAAGGTCAATAACAGCTCTGCAATCACAAAACACGACTATACACAAAGTCTCAAGTTGCCGGATCTGCCCACGCCCCCTTGCCCCGCCTCATAAAGCCACATGGCAGGGGACAGCCAGCTCCCTTGGGCTGGTTGGAAACAACTACTTCCATTGCAGAAGAGTGCAGGGTCACAAGACCATCACCTCTCTTTAGGTAAACTTCTCATATTTTGTTCATCATGAATTTTTTTGCATTAAATTTTTTTTTAATTTTAGAGAGTGGGGAGCGGGGAGAGGGGCAGAAGGAGAGAGAGACTCCCAAGCAGGCTCTACTCTCAGCACAGGGCCCAATGGCGGGCTTGGTCCCATGACCCTGAAATCATGACCTGAGCCATGAGTCAGTTGTTCAACTGACTGAGCCTCCGAGGCACCCCTGCATTTAATTGTTTGAGAAAACTTTTAAAGACGTGGCTTATCTTGATTAATGAGTTTTTTGGCACAAAGCTACTCCTTACCCATAGTGAAATCTTAGCTACCTGGCACCCCATTTCCAGTTTAGTGCCCTCTAGAGGCTGCCACCCAGGGCAGGGGCCTCAGGAGGGTTCCCCAGGGTAGCCCTGGCCTAGTCCTCCCCCCGAACCCATCTAACCACTTCTGGAACGCTTCCTGGCAGCCCAGTCTCTGCCGCAGGACCCCCACCCCGGCTCAGAGAGCCTGTAACTTCATAACAAGCATCCTGCATCATCTCCAGCATCAGTCGTAACCAGGGGCAACCCCAAATCTTCCCACTACTTGAGAATTTAGTGCTGGAAAGACAGTGATGTCAGGAATAGACCCCTCAGAACCTGCACACCGGCTGGGGCAGATGAAAGAGGCACAGGACGGAGGGGCCCGGGGGTGGGGGGCTCAGGGTCCTCCTGGCAGGAAGCTGGCCTTCCTAGTTAGGAGGAAGCAAAGCTGCTGTCACTCACGTGTGTTCATGAGATGCGGACTGTGGGCCACTGAGGCCTTCAGCAATCTGCTCCTGGAGTGAGGAGAGGGGAGGGGCGTGGACTCGCCTCACATAAACAACGGGGTCCTGCCAATGCTCGTTCACCAGCCACATGCCCCGAGGCCTCTACAGGACAAGGAAGACACCCCATGTCTTCCCTCCACCTCGCCATGTACCAGCAGATGCAAATCCTAGCCCACTCTTAGCCACCGGGTTGCCAAGTTGGATGATCATTGTCTTTCTTGATTTCAAATAGATTTTACTTCGGGATCAAAGGCCAGATGTGACTTCAGTGAGAAAACCTAAAACAAAGTCTTATGACCACTTAGTCCAGTCTTCCCGCAGGTGCGTTCCAGGAGGGCGAAACCTTCTTTATCCAAACCACACTCTCCACCAGACACTTCTCACTCTACAGTCAGCACCTTCCCCTCGGGCCCTGCTAAGTTCATGGTGACATCATTTACTGAGTCTATAATCCCTACCCCAGTCCCCCAACACCAGTCCATCACTGAGTCTTGATAGCCAGTCCCTACCTGGCATCTCACATCCGCCACTTCTCTCCATCACCACGGCGCCTTCCCCGTCCCGGCCATCATCTCCTCTCTGAGATCTCTGCAGAAGCCTCCTACAGGGTCCCCGGACTCCCCATCAACAGCTTGCATTTTTATCATGCAAAATGGGTCATGCGCCCTGAAGAAAATTCTCCAGAACAGACCTCCGAGTTTAACCTGAGCGTCATGACCCCAAGGACCAGCTCTGCCCAGCACCCTCCAAGCACACCTGCCTCCACCCAACTTGTCCTGGCCTTGGAATGTGTTCATTTTCCTTCAGAGCCGTGTCTCCTCTTCCTTCATTCTGCCAGGACAGCCAAGACACAGAGCCAGAGAGCATGTGGAGAGGTTCTAGCCCCGCCGGCCCCAAGTGCAGCGCCTCCGGCATGTGGATGTACTGACTGGCCCCCAGGCTTCCGGCCTCCCCTGGAGAGACGCACCGGAGCCCCCCAGGCCAGCTACTCACTCAAGTGACAAGGCAGTTGTGTCTGCATTTGAGCCAGTCTCTCCTTGAACAGAAACTGTCCTTGGGTGCCTTCCAAGACCCCTCCTGGGACCCCAGAGGAGCCTCACAGGACAGTGTCTCCTGAATGGCTATTTTGCTCCCATATACATTAAAGTCTACATTGGTCAAACGACATTTGATTTTATTTTTTTAAGTTTATTTATTTATTTTGAGAGAGAGAGAGAATGGGGGAGGGGCAGAGAGAGAGAGAGAGAGAGAGAGAGAGAGAGAATCCCAAGGAGGCTCCATGCTCAGGGCAGAGCCCAACATGGGGCTTGACCCCACGACTGTGAGACCATGACCTGAACCTAAATCGAGAGTCAGACACCCAACCAAATGAGCCACCCAGGGGCCTCTCAAATGACATTTTAAAATCTCAGCCATTTAGGTATAAAGAAGCACGAAAGCTGTATCTGAGGGACTTCTGAACGGCAGCTAATGCACAATTTTTGGAGTAGCATGACGGGAGGACACGAAAGGAGGTACGAGGAGCAAAATAGCTTTAGAGAAAGGCAGTTAAGGTTTATCTGATTTTAAAATACTAAGAATATCAAAACCACAATGAGATACCATTTTGCATCCATTAGGATGGCTGTTATAAGGAAGAGAGAGAGGGAGAGAGGGGGGGAGGGAGGAAAGAAGAAAGAAAAGAAAGAAAGAAAGAAAGAAAGAAAGAAAGAAAGAAAGAAGAAGAAAGAAAGAAAAAGGAAGAAAGAAAGAAAGAAAGAAAGAAAGAAAGGAAGGAAGAAAGAAAAAGAAAGGAAGAAAGAAAAAGAAAGAAAGAGAAAGAAAGAAAGAAAGAAAGAAAGAAAGAAAGAAAGAAAGAAAGAAAGAGAGGGAGGGAGGAACGTACACAGGAAGGAAGGGAGCCAGGAAGGAAGGGGGAAGAGAGAGAGAGAGAGAGAAGGGAGGGAGAGAGGGAGGAAGGAAAGAATGTAGGAAGGAAGGAAAGAAAAGAATGCGTGTTGGTGAGGATGCGGAGACGTTACAACCCTTGCACGCTGCTCGTGGGAATGTAAGACGGTGCAGCTGCTGTGGAAAACAGTTGGGCAGTTTCTCCAGAGGTGAAACCCAGAGCTGCCTACGACCCAGCAGTCCCACACTTGAGTTCATTCCTGGAAGAACCAGAGCAGGAGTCCAGGAGATTCTCACACCCTCGTGTTTATGGCGGCATTATGCGCAGTCACAAAGGTTGGAGGTAACGCAGGCGCCCACCGACAGAAGGCCGGACACAAAACACGCGGTGTGGCCTCACAGTGCAATACCAGTCAGCCTGAAAAAGGAAGGGCATCCTCACACGTGCCACAGCGGGCTGAACCTTGAGGACATTACACTTAGTGAAATAAGCCCGTCATCAAAGGACAGACCCAGCATGATCCCACGTATAGGAGGTGCCTAGAAGAGGCAGGTTCATGGAGACAGAAGGTAGCACGGTGGCTGCCCGGGCCTGGGGGAGACAAGAATGGGGAGTTACTGTTTAACGGGTACAAGAGTTTCTGTTTCAGATGGTGGGTAGCGGTGAAGGCTGCACAACAGTGTGGATGTACTGCAGGCCACTGAAACCACACACTGCAAGAGCTTCACATGGTGAGCCTGGCGGGGCGCCTGGTGGCTCGGTTGGTTAAGCGTCCAAGTCTGGCTCAGGTCGTGATCTCACGGTTCATGAGTTCGAGCACTGGATCGGCTCCCAGCGCAGAGCCCGCTTCGGATCCTCTGTGCCCTTTCTCCCGCACTCATGCTCTTTCTCTCAAAAACAAATAACATTAACAAATTTTGTTTAATGGTAAATTTTGTGTTATGCATATTTTACCAGAGTAAAAACAATGCTAGCGGTAACCCGGCGAAGTTCAGGGTTGGAACATCGCCACCTGAGCCCTGTGGGGCGAGGCAGCCAGTCTGGGTCGCAGCTTTGGATCTGGTGTGGCTTCTGGGCGACGCTGCCCCTCCTAGAGCTTTGACTGGCTTGGGGGGCGGGTGCTGCTGCAGCAGGAGCGAGGCTGGGGAGCAGAGTGCCCGCCCCACCCGGCGCCCTGTCCGCACCCCAGCCCGCCGGCCCAGGCCCACCACAGCGGCCTGCACGTCCATGCTGACGGGCTTGGTGCCGAAAAGCCCATCAGCCACAGACACTCTCCAAGCCCGTGCTGATTCTTACAACTGTAACAGACGAGCGGCAGTAAAATCATTTCGCCTTCAGTATTGAGCAGTCATTTTAAAATTATAGGTCTGGAACAGTGATAGTAAGTATGTCGTAAAAGCACCACTCCAAAAAAAAGGGGGGGGGGCTTTTATTGCAATAAAAATGTTAGCGCCAGGTCAGCCCTTGGTTTACATAACCCTCTCCACAGTCATTCTGAATGATGAGTGCCATTCCAATTTTTATCGGAAAGCTCCCCTCGCTTTGCTGAAGCAGTCCGAATTCCCCTGAAACAGTCATCATTTGTGTATCGATTTGGGGGAGAATCAATCCAATTCAGCCCACCTCACTGAATTATTAATGGAGCAAATCGCCCAGGAGTCCTGAGGTGGGTTAACAGGTAAGGTTTGTTCTTTAACCCTGTTGCTGCCACAGGGATAAGAGTGACAGGCTGGAACAGTGTGAGCCCTTAGGCACACGCACAGACCCGGGAAAGCCAAGGCTGGATGGATGAGGAAAGGCGTCCGGACAAGCCCTCCCGCCCCCAGCAGTGGGTCAAAGTGGGTTCGAGGGGAGGCCAAGCTCACTTCCAACATGTGTGGGACAGCAGCTCACTGAGGTGTCTGCTAGTGAGGCCACTTGTCTCTGTTAGATTCCTGGGACCCCCTGGGGACAGAGGGCAACTAGTGCAGCGCTACCCACTCCCCAAGGCTCCCAGGGCTCCTCCTCCACACGCTGGGCAGCAAACCTTTATTATGGACCTAGTGGTCGCATTTAAATTGGCTCATTTTATTCTATTTAAATACTTCTACTCCAAAAAGAAATTTCGTAAATCCAGACTCTAGCTGTAAGTAGATAACCATAAATATAAGCAGGACCTAACAAAACATTGTATATTTTGTTGCCTGCATCCACTTCGCTTCTTTTCTTTTTTTTTTTTTTTTTAAGTTTTATTTACTTATTTTGGGAGAGAGAGATTCAAGGAGAGGAAGGGCAGAGAGAGAGAAAGAGGGAGAATCCTAAGCAGTCTCCTTGCTCACTGAGCCCAACACGAGACTCCATCCCACGACCGGTGAGATCATGACCTGAACTGAAATCAAGAGACAATAGCTAAATGCACTGCACCACCCAGGCATCCCTCTGTTTTTCTGTGTGTGTGTGTGTGTGTGTGTGTGTGTGTGTGTGTGTGTGTGTGTTAATCCCTACTAGGGAGATTTAGAAAGTAGTCCAGGCATTTAAGGCACACTAGCATCAGAACTGAGACTTTCAGATGCCCAGGTGGCTCATTCCGGTAAGCTCAGGTCATGATCTCATAGTTCATGCGTTTGAGCCCCGCGCCAAGCTCCGTGCTAACAGCTCAGAGCATGGAGCCTGCTTTAGATTCTGTATCTCCCCTTTCTCTGCCCCTACTCTGCTCACATTCTGTCTCTCAAAAACAATAAGTAAATGTTAAAAATTTAAAAAAAACTGGGACTTTCTTTTTTAGGGATTATCCCTCTCTCTGTCCTTCCCCTGTTCATGCTCTCTCTGTCTCTCTCAAAAGAAATAAATAACCTTAAAAAAAAAAAACATGCTGAGACTTTCTCTTCAACCAAATGAGAAAAACTGGAGGAGATTAATTAGAAAGAGAAAATAATACCCTGGCCTTGTGGTTTAGTGGTATTTACTGCAAAATGTGACAGTCCTGACCCAGATCGTTCTGGTCCCACCGAAAGTCACCCAAACCGTCCCACAAACGGGAAGGGTAGCATGGTTAGGCACACAGACTCTGCAATTGACCTGTAGAGAATTCAGTCTGGCTTCCAAACTCACTCCCCATGTAAGAGGTTTCTTAATTTTTATAAGCCTTGACATCCTTACCTATAAATAGGGACACAACAGTACACCCCTCACAAGATCACAGTAAGAACTAAAAGTGTTAAAACATGCAAGTCACTTACAACAGTGCCTGACACAGAGGTAAACAGTAGCCATTATCTGAATGTCCCACTCTAGGAAAACTCCTATCCAGTCTTCAGAACCCAAGCCAGCCATATCTCTGGGGACTCCCTCACACCTCACTGCTCCTTCTGTACTTTTTTTTTTAAGTTTATTTCTTTATTTTGAGAGAGAGAGAGTGCAAGCAGGGGAGGGGCAGAGAGACAGAGGGGGAGAGAGAGAATCCCAAACAGGCTCTGTGCAGTCAGCGTGGAGCCTGACGTGGGGCTCGAACTCACGAACCATGAGATCATGACCTAAGCATGAGTCAATCAAGAGTCAGATGTTCCCAACTGAGCCACCAAGATGCCTCTCCTTCTGTACTTTGAACAGGTTTCTGGGGCTGCACGCATCGGCCTCGTGTCGTGTGCAGGCTAATTTTCATGACTGTCCATGTCCTTCAGCCGTTAGCTCCTTCCTAGAGGTGTCAGCATGCCCTCTACACCCGCATCATCCAGGCAGCTCTGCTCACACCAGTAGGAGATTGTCAGCAGGCGTTTACCTACGTGAGTTGAAGCAAACCAGAGCATGGCTCAGGCAGCATTCAGAAATCCTGTCTTTCATCCTGTCTCCTGTGGGAAAGGAGTTGCCCCTCCTCCCCGCACATACTTCCTCTTTTCCATTTCTCTGCTCTTAGGACATACTATATACCCATGACCAGTGTATCTTATTGCTTTGTATACAAAGCAATGTACAGCTTGTATCCTGGGATAACTTGCATTTTTATCCACCAAGCACTATGTCCTTAAGGTTTATCCACACTGATATGTGCAGATCTAGTCTATTCATCCAGGGGCCATGAAAACGCATGGTTCCCAATCACGCTTCCTGTGTGCTCTTCCCAGCATGCAGCTGAGCACGGCAAGGGTCCTAATGCCAGTCCACTGCTGGGAGATGGGGGACCCTTCTCGTGGCAGGGGGGCACGTCCACATCAGGCCTGAGGGCTCTCCCACCTCTCCTGGGCTCCCTCCTCTTTGTGGGACAAGAAATCTCTTATAGGCCTAACCCCATTTTAGTGTCTGCTTCTCAAAGAACCCAAACACCCAATTTCTTTTAATGTTTTCATTATTATTCTACTGTACACAGAATGCCACCACTTTTGTATGCATTACATGCTGAGGACATTCAACTGTTTTAGTGTTTTGCTATTGCCGGTGATGCTGGATCATGGGATGGCTTCTGAGTCATGGGGACACACAACTAGACTTTTCCTCTTAGCGTGACATCAGGGGATATGTGGTCTACAGTGGCCCCCGCTGATCCCAGACCCCTGGAAGTCATGCTCTTGTGGACCCTCCTTCCCTTGAGCATGAGCTGTGCCTAGAGATTCTCTTCCATGAATAGCAAAAGTGACGGTTACAAAAATTCGTGGCTGCCATCTTGGGCTGCCCTCTCCCGTCATCTCTCACCCAGGCACTTGCTCACTCTGAGGGAAGCCATGCTGTGAGCTGTCCTGTGGACAGGCCCACATGGCAAGGATGAGGGAGGCCTCCAGCCAAGGTCATCAAGAACGGAATCCCACCAACACCAATGCGTGAGCTGGGAAGTCGATCCTCCCCCAGTAGAGCCTTCAGATGAAACTGCAGCCCCTTGACTGAACCTTGTGAGAGATTTTGAGTTGGAGGCACCCAGCCAAGCAGATTCTTTACCCACAGAAACTATGAAACTTAAACACATATCAGTTTTTAAACCACTAAGCTTTGCAGTCATTTGTCTTGCAGCCATATGTAACTAATACCGTATCTAAATGTTTTCATAAACCTCTGTCCAATTCCCCTTCCAATTCCAAAGCTAGTGATTGGTCCCGAGCTCTTGCCTATGATGAGGCATGGACACCATCTCTTATAATTTCAGGCTCATTTCATCTTCACTCAGCCTCGGAGGTTTCTGGGGCAGTGCCATCACTAGGCTGGACACACCCGTTAGATCTTGAGTCCGCAGTGCCCCTCCCTCCCTCCCTTCCTCCCTTCCTTATTTCTTCCTTTCTTTCTTTCCTTCCTTCCTTCTCTTTCTTTCTTGCCCTTATCCTTCAAATATATTTGAATCCTCAAATATGCACCAGACAATATTTTAGGCAAGTCCTCTTTTTCTGAGCAATGGAGGAAGAGGACCAGAACCCTGCTTGAGGACTGCTATGGGATGACTTGTGTCCTCCCAAAATTTGTACATTGAAGCCCTGACCCCCACTATCTCAGCATGTGACTATATTTGAAGATGGGGTCCTTAAAGAGGTAATTATGTTAGACGGAGACCATTGGGATGGGCCCTAATCCAATCTGACTTGTGACCTCCTTATACAAAGAGGAAATTTGGACAAAGAAGTGTGAGCACATAGAGAAAAGGGCCACCTGAAGACACAGCGAGAAGATGGCCATCTGCAAGCCCAAGAGAGAGGCCTCGGGAGAAGCCAAGCCTGATAACACCTTGACCTTGGACTTGCAGCCTGCAGACCTGTAAGAGAATACATTTGCATGTTTCGAAACATGCAGGTGAGTAAGTGAGCACAACACGCTCAGGTGAAGATAAGTATACTAGAGAAAATAAGACTGAGGATCAGGAAAAGGGATCTCAAGGGGCCTGGCAGAGAGACGCACCGTGGTGAACACGGCCTGCGGAGGCCGCCTTCAAGCTACAAGGTGAGTAACAAGGAGCTGATCGGACAAAGGTCTGGAGACAGAGGGTTGCAAGCAGAGAGAAGAGCTTGCTGGGAAGTCTGGGCTCTGGGATATAACGGCTGAGTGGACAGAGTGGATGGGTGCACAGGCTACGTGGCCCTCCCTTCCTGGCCCCATGCCTCAGAGCATGAGGATGCTCTGCCCCTTGCCATTTCAAGAAGTCCAGAGGCCTACTGATCGACACATTCTATGCTGCTCCCTGAAAGCATTGACATGCATGCGACCAAGGTCAGCCAGTCCCTCTCTCCCTCTCTCAGGCATTGGTTCCAGAGCCAGGAGAGCAGAGGCGTGAAGTGGGGCCAGAAAGAGGGGGAAGGGAGAGTGACAAAGAGTTTGGCACCGGTCCTTGGACCGCCCCTTGGGTCTGCCAGAGCCCAGCTGGCACCAACTGCTGTGGTTTTCGGGAACTGAACCCCAGATGTCCTCCTCTCCCTCCCCACCAAATCCCCTGGCGGCTGGTGCCCATGTGGGTAGAAGCAGGTGACAGGGGCTGTGAATGAAGTTCCACTGGACCATGTGCCGGGACCTATGCCCAAGTCTGTCCCCTCAGCCACTCTCGTGTGGAAGTTTAGGGAGCGGAGGGAAGTGGGAAGAGTGGGGCAAGACTTAGGTACTTGCTTTTTAAGAAAAATCTGGCAAACAGAAAGACCTGAGGGAAGGTGCGAGAGCAGGCACCAAGTCCACATAACCAAATGTACAAAATATAGACAGAAATAGAGGTGCTCAGTGAATCCACAGCTCACTGGTCGGCCAGGATGGGCTCACGGAATATCTGCTTGTGAAGAAAGCAAAAACTAATCACCCAGAAAAGAACACTGGTGCTTTGGCAGATGTCCTTTCAGCTACTTAAAAACATTTGGGGTGGGGGGCGCACCTGGCCGGCTCAGTCGGTTTAGCATCCAACTTTGGCTCAGGTCATGATCTCACAGTTTGTGGGTTCAAACCCCACATCAGGCTCTGTGCTGACAGCCCAGAGCCTGGGGCCTGCTTCAGATTCTGTCCCTCTCTCTCTCTGCCCCTCCGCCTCTCTCTCTTTCTCTCTCTCTCTCAATGATCAATCAATCAATGAATCATTTTGGTGGGGGCGCCTGGGTGGCTCAGTTGGTTAAGTGTCCAACTCTTGATTTCGGCTTTGGTCATGATCTCGAAGTTCATGAGATCGAGCCCTGCATTGGGCTCTGTGCTGACCGTGAGGACCCTGCTTAGGATTCTCTCTCTCCCTCTCTTTACCCCTACCCCACATTTAGCCATTTTTAAGTGTACAGTTCAGCGGCAGGAAGTACATTCACACTATGGCGCTACCATCCCCACCATCCATCTCCAGTACTTTTTTCATCTTCCCAAATGGAAATCCTGTACCCATTAAACAGGAACTCTCATTCCCTCCTCCTCCAGCCCCCGGACACCATCATTCTACCTTCTGTCTCTATGAATTTGACTACCCCAGATGCTAAGAGGAATTACACAGTATTTGTCCCTCTGTGCCTGGCCAGACTACTTTTCTTTCTTTCTTTCTTTTTAATGTCTGTTTATTTTTGAGAGAGACAGACAAAGACGGGGCACAAGCAGGAGAGGGGCAAATAGATAGGGAGACACAGAATCCAAAGCAGGCTCCAGGCTCTGAGCTGCCAGCACAGAGCCCGATGTGGGGCTCGAACCCACAGACTGTGAGATCATGACCTGAGCCGAAATCCAATGCTTAACGGACTGAGCCACCCAGGCGCCCCTACTTTTCCAAAGGCACGTACAGATTTCATTACAGAAGCGGAGTCACCAACGAGCACAGTTTTGTCATGGTTTTTGGTTGGCAGTAGGTGCACTGAGCCAGAAGGTGCACACAGAGCTCTGCCATCTCCGTTCCCAGAGCCTGCCGCACACTCCACAGAGAGCTGTGCGTGTCGTTTGCCTAACCCACCCCTGCGGGTGGCACTAGGTTGTTTCTAGTCTCCTTCGCAAGCAATCTTCAGGAAATGACCTCAGTCTTCCTCCTCACAAAGGGATCCAGTCAGGTCTTTAAAATGAACGCCCACAGGAACAGTTTCCAAGCCAAAGGGAGCAGTTTAAACACGGAGGCACATTGCCAGATTGTACTAGAAGATGGGGCATAAAAATGCTCATTTTCTCAGCAACGCTCAGAGTTATCAACAGCCTTTATACAACATTTCCTAATGTGGCTGGAGGAAAACCTATCTCGCTGCCTCAATTTGCTTCTGTTCGATTGAACATCTTTTCATATGTTTTCTGGCCATTTGCCTTTCTTCCTTGGTGAATTGCCTGTTTCTACTTTTTACAACTTTTTCAAGGAATAAAATATTCAGAAATAGAGAGGTATGTGTGGTACCCTCAGGAACAAGACCAAATAAAATTGGGCCTCCCTAAGCCTCTCAGAAGGGCACATTTGTCAACAGAATGAATGTGCTATGAAATTCCCCCTTTAGCAGGTTTCCAGGGTATTTTATTTGTACAATATGTGAGTCATTAGCATCACAGCAGCTGAAATAATCAGCGCCAAGAGGCTTAAAGGTCTCCTTTAAGCTCCTAAATCTCAGATAACAAAGAAAAACAAGCCACACTATCTGTCCCCAGAAATATGAATTTACATTTTCTCAGGTAGCTGAGGCCAAGTGCAACTTAACATCAGGCCTGGCACCTGGTGGGCGGTAGGCAGGGAGGACGTCAGGTGTGCTTTTCCCCGCTGGAAGCCCTGCACTGTCAACAAAAGAAGTCCCACAAAAAACAAAGGAATTATTTTTTCCCCTGCCAGAGAATGAGCAGCAGAAATGTCCATCCCAAACGTTCATGCCAATATTTATTTAGATAACATTCTGTCACTTAGGAAACCAAGAGGTCATATTCTTCATGTTTTTCTTTTTCTTCTTTTAATTTTTATAAATAAAGAGGAGAAAATAAGCCCGGCTTTCTTAATTTTGTTAGCAAGAGCCAAAGTCTGATTGGATTCTAAGTGTGGCCACGGGGAGCCAAGTGAGAAGGAGTCAGGGTCTGGAGCAAGGGGAACACAGGCACACCCAGAACCACGGTGCACTCACAGTGCTCTGTCCAGTCTAGTTGCAATGACAATGACATTGACAACAGCAATAATAATAACTGCTCAAGAGAACTGAGGCACCTTCAAGGCAACAGGGGCACTTCCTGCTCCTGGTAGACAGAACCCCCAAATCATCATCCCCACTGTCATTGTCACTCTTGGATACACCTCAGCCCCAAATTCAAAATTCAGATGAACTCAAGGCACGTCTTGGTGTCCTTCCGCACACATCCTTTTCCTTGGCGGTGTTTGAGCACCCTCTCCATGCAAGACCCTATGTAGTCATCAGAAAGGATTTTCTTCACTTTATGAAAGATAAAACTGCAGACCAACATGGTATGGCTTGGCCACAGTGGCCTACCACTTAGATTAAAGAGGGAAAGTGACAGGTGATATGGAAAAACTCCCTTCCAGAGGAAAACATGAAGCGTCTAAGGAAAGATAATTGAGCATTAGAATAATTTCAATTGCAAGGAACAGAAACCCAGCTCAACTTGTCCTAAGGGACTCTGGCCTAGGGTGTGTCCCACAGCTCAACACAGCAATGTGAGAGAAATGTGGGAGCAAACTGTGTGGTTGGGTCTCTCATCCCAGCGTCTCTCCCTGTGACTGATCTGTTCTCTTCCCCAGCATCCTCTGTTTCCTAAAACCACATGGCAGAAAACATAGTACCCCAGGGCCACCATCACCATCACCCACAGCACCTGGGTCTGCACATTACAGGCCGGCCACTCAATTCCTAATTCTACAGAAAGGCTCTGATTGACCTGGCCTGGCTAGCTGCTTTCTTGTGTAGACCACTGTGGATCAGGTGTCCAGCTGTGGTCAAAGCCTCGGGCTGTCTGATCTTGAGGCCCTGGGAATTGGCATCCAGCAGGAGCCATTCCTAGGTATTCCAGTAGTGTGTCCTAAAAACTTTCTTTTTTTAGAGAAGGAAAGCGAGCACATGAGCTGCAGAGACTGGCAGAGAGAGAAAGAGAGAGAATCTTAAGCAGGTTCCACACTCAGCGCAGAGCCTGGGGCGGGGCTCAAGCCCACGACCCTGGAATCAGGACCTGAGCCCAAATCAAGAATTTGATGCTCAACCGATTGAGTCACACAGGCAATTCTTGCCATGAACTTCTGAACTGAAATTTTTTTTCCCTCCTTCTGACTCTCTCCTCCTCTCATGCTCTCTCTAAATAATAATGATAACAATAAGTAGGAAAAAAAGGGGGGGTGTGCCTGGGTGGCTCAGTCAGTTGATCATCTGACTCTTGATTTCAGCTCCGATCATGATCCCAGGGTCGTGGAATCAAGCCCTGAGTCGGGCTTCACACTCAGTATGGAGCCCGCTTAAGATTCTCTCTCTCTCTCTCTCTCTCTCTCTCTCTCTCTCTCTCTCTCTCTCTCTCTCTCTCTCTCTCTCTCTCTCTCTCCCCCCGCCTCTCCTTTTGCCTCCTCTCCCCCACTCATGTGCACTCTCTCCAAAAAAAATAATAATAAAATTTTAAAAAATTAAAAGAAAGTTTCAGACGTGAACACCAGATTTCAATTCACCTAGGTAAATACCAAGAAGTCGTACTGCTGGATTGCATGGCAAATGTAATTTAACCTTACAGGAAGCTACCAACGCTCACTGAAAAAGAAATAGATAAAAGAAACAGCGCTATGTCTATCAAAGAAACTGAATTTTTAATGAAAACTTTCCAACAAAGAAAGCTTCACACCCAGGTGGTTTTGTTGGTGAAGTTCAGTCAACAATTAAAGAAGAAGTCATACCAATCCTACACAACCCTTTGAGGAAAATAAAACCAGAGGGAAACTCCCCAGCTCAGTAGATGAGACCACATTTACCCTGATACCAAAACCAGAGAAAGACTTTACAAAAAGACTACAAACCAATATGCCAGACACAGATGCAAACTTCCTCAACCAAACAGTAGCAACCCTAGTCCGGCAATATATGAAAAGGGTAATAGATCACAAGCAAATGGAGTTTATCTCAGGAATGCAAGGCAGTTTCAATACAGGAAAATCAGTGTTATTTGTCAAGAATCCATAGATCTAGGGGCGCCTGCGGGGCTCAGTTGGTTAAGCGTCCGACTCCGGCTCAGGTCATGATCTTGTGGTTCATGGGATGGATCCCCACGTCGGGCTCTGTGCCGAAAGCGCAGAGCCTGGAGCTGCTTCCGATTCTGTGTCTGCCTCTCTCTGCTCCTCCACCTCCCCTGCGCAGGCTCTTCCTCTGTCTCTCAAAAATAAATAAGCATTTTTAAAAATCCATAGATCTGTATGCCATAAAGAGTAAATTTTGCTATGTGAAAATGTTTAGAAATCATGCAGAATGACAGAGGCATCCACGATGGAACGCACACAGTGACAAATGAATTTGTTTACGGACGATGGCTTAAGCACACTCAACCTGGTGAGGAAGGAAGGAGCAAGGACACTGTTTTGACCAGATTCTGTAAGAATAAAGAGAAAAAACTACATAGAAACCGTACTCTGATTGGCAAATTTGTTTCTCCAGCAGATGCTGGTTATGAATTCCATAGGTATTTTACATGTACAGTAGAGTTGAACAAATAAGTAGATATTTGGAGACAATATCAGAGATTATGAAAGCTTTTTTATTTATTGAGCATGAAGTTACAAAAGAAGCAAGGGGGGGAGTGCCAGAACGAGCACCATGGTGCCAGACTGGAGTCTGAAATATCAGCACGGGGGCACCTGGGGGCTCAGCTGGTTAAGCGGTTGACTCTTTATTTGGGCTCTGGTCACAATTTCTTTTTTTTTTTTTTAATTTTTAATGTTTTTTATTTATTTTTGAGAGACCAAGAGAGACAATGCAAGCAGGGGAGGGGCAGAGAGAGAGAAGGAGACACAGAATCCGAAGCAGGCTCCAGTCTCTGAGCTGTCAGCACAGAGCCCAACGCGGGGCTCAAACCCACGAACCGTGAGATCATGACCTGAGCCGAAGCCGGACGCTTAACTGGCTGAGCCACCCAGGCGCCCCTCTGGTCACAATTTCATAGTCATGAGATCGTGCCCCACGTTGTGATTTTCTCCCTCTCCCTCTATCCCTCCCCAGCTCACTCTCATTCTCTCTCTCTCTCAAATAAAAATTTTTTAAAAAGAAATATTAGTATGAACTCATTTGTTAAAGTATGTACACAGACAGAAATAGAGACACGTGGATATGCATGTTTAGAATACACACACAGAATTCCCTAGCTCTGTCTGCTGAGACAGTCCAGAAGCGGTGACACCCCAGTATCAATAAGGACACCCAGCACCCAGATCTTGATGTCTAAATGCTGTTCTCTCATATAAAGGACCAGGGATTTGGGGGAGAAGCGGTTCATTCTAGGGCTGGGACAGAGAATACACAGAAGAGCTGACAAAGCCAGGAAATAATAAAGTGTTAAAAAAAAACAAATAAATACAGATGGTGGGGGATGAGGGGACAGGGGAAAATGGGTGATGGGCACTGAGGAGGGCACTTGCTGGGATAAGCATTGGGTGTTGTATGTAAGTGATGAATCATGAGATTCTACTCCCAAAATCTAGAGCACAGTGTATATACTGTATGTTAGCCAATTTGACAATAAATTATATTAAAAAAAATCAACCAACCAACCTGTGTGACATGTTCTCCCCAATCATAATATCAGCCTAATTATGAGAAAACATCAAACAAATCTAAATTGGGGGACATTCCACAAAATTCCTGACCAGTACTCTTGAAAAGTGTAAAAATCATGAAACACAAAGTCATGAAGACTGGGGGGAAATCACCTATCGGAGGAGACTAAGAAGACAGGAAGACTACATGCAAAATAGGTCCCTGGATTGGATACCAGAACCAAAAGTGGATGTTAGTGAAAAACTAGGGAAATCTGAATAAAGTCAGCAGGTTAGTTACTAGTATCACACCAATGTTAATGTCATTTCAATAAACATCCTGTGATTAGGTACTATGTTAATATCAGGGATGATGAGTAAAGAGAACACAGGAACTCTCTGCATTATTTTTGCAACTCTTCTGTAAATCTAAGATTATTTTAAGATAAAAACCAAAAATAGAAACCAGCACACAGTTACTGTAATGGCTAAAATAAAAACATTGGCAATACCAAATGCCGGTGAAGTTGCAGGACCACTGGAATTCTCAAAATTGCTGATGTGGAGTTATGGAAAATAGCGTGTAATTTCTCATAGAGATAAACCTACGCTCTCCCTACTATTCAGCCACCCCACTTGTAGGTATTTACCCTGGAGAAATGAAAACTCACGTATGCACGTATCTGCATTGGAAATTTTATAGCATTTCATTCATAATGGCTCCAAACTGTAAATAACTCAAATCTCCTTCAGCAGGATAAGCTGTGGGGGCGCCCGGGTGGCGCAGTCAGTTAAGCATCTGACTTCGGCTCAGGTCATGATCTTGCAGTTTGTGGGTTTAAGTCCTGCGTTGGGCTCTGTGCTGACAGCTCAGAGCCTGGAGCCTGCTTCGGATTCTGTGTTTCCCTCTCTCTTTGCATTTGCCTGGCTTGAGCCTTCTCTCTCTAAAATAAATAAACATTAAAAAATTTTTTTAAAAAAAGGTAAACAGTGGTACATCCGGAAAATGGAATACTACTCAGCAGAAAACAAGAAACAAACTACTGACACATGTGACAACACAGATGAATCTCCATATGGATGAAAGAAACCAGACTCCACGGGGCACATACTGCATGAGTCTGTTTATATGACGCTCTGACAGACAAAGCCCCTGGGATGGAGCGTGGATCAATGGCTTGCAGAGGCTGGGATTCGTGGATGGGTTAACCACTAAGGGGTTAACTACAAGGGATTTTTGGAGGTGATGAAACTGTTCTTTGCCATGGTTGTGGGGGTGGCTGCATGACTTCAAACATTTGTCAAAACTCAAAACTATCCACCCCCAAAAGTGTTATATGTAAACTATTCCTAATTAAATTTTAAAATGTGGCCAGAAAATATAAAGCCAAAGCCCTCTTGACACATCATCTCAGGCTCCTCCCAACCTGTCCAGAAGTAACTATGGAAATGGATTTAATATCTATGCCTCTCACTCTTAAAAAAAAGGTGGTTTTTTTACAGACTCACATGTGTGCCCATAGAAAATACATGATATGTGGGATTTTAAGCATTATAAACACTCACGTATCACATTGTGTGTATCTCTCTTCCTCTAGCAGTCAAGGGGATGGATTTTCAAGGGCCCCTGGGGAAGCTCTGTCAAGTCATTCAGGAATAGATGCTGATGTGTCGCCAGGACCAGGAGAGGGTGCTGCGGGTCCCCCTCCCCTCCTGGTAGGGCATGTCTAGTTATCTCCGGGCCTCCTGCCCGGGGCTCAGCTCGGGGGGAGTGGGGCTGGCCAGCTCCCTCCAGCCACATCTCAGCGAAGTGCCTGTGACCCAGGCCTGAGCCAACCACTGCACATCAGATATGCCTTCCCCTGCTCTCAGAGATCCCATCCTGGGAAGACCTGAGCCCCAGCTCTGCTCACAAGACTCAGTCCAAGACTTGGGAGCGGCGGGAAACTCTCCACTTGGAGCTGCTGGGGCAGCAGGATGTCATTCTGGAGCCTCCAGAAGCCAAGCGTCCCCTGACATAGAGGCAGCCCTGAAGGAAGAAGAGCCAAGGTTTGGAGAAGGGGCTAATAGCATTGCTGGGGACCCTGGAGTCACCCCAGCCAGGAGCCACCACACACTTGGACTTCCTAGTGTCAGGATCCATCAAAGTCTCTTTTCCTTCCGTTGAAGGAATCCTGAGGAGCACGCATCTCCAAGCACCGACAGTAGAGCCTGAGACCAAGCGTTTGCAGCAAGTCACCTCCCTTCCCACGGGGCTTCGGTCCTGCAAGCCGCCACAGAGGTTGTCCCCATGCCCTCAATGTGCCTGACACCCTCCTCGTGGACTGGACCCACCTCCAAAAGGCACTGATGGAAATGCCAGGCGACACAACTCAGCCAGTAGCACACGCTTTGTTTCCAGCCGCTTTGTCAGAATCCTCTGGCCTCTTTGTCCAGCACTGGTCCATCATGTCGCATGTTTGGCATTTTGGTGGTAGAAGTAGTTTTAAAGAATTATATCATTATTTTACAATTGTTACAAATATTATAGATTAAAAGATACAGCAAGAAAATATATGTGCCATATTGTTGTGCTTGGTTGCAAATACAAATGCAGCATTATCTCAAAATTATTGGGAGTCATTGTACATACTTATGTAGATAATAGGTTACTACTTGCTAGTTACAGATTGGTTGGTTTTAGAATATAAGGGAAAAGACTATAATAAACATAATGGTCGCCCTCTTTGTTTGCTTCCAATCTCATTTTGAAATGCTGTTGATCGAGAATCAACTCTTAGCTCAGTAATGAGGTTTTATAAACATGGTCTAGAAACATTTGTTTGATGAAATGGGTTTATACAACTCTATCTCTATATGTTATCCTGATTCACACAAAATCCTTTCACTATGGTACATTGAAAGGAACTTTGGGATTCGCCGAAACAGGGAAATCAGGAGTATGTATGTACCCCACCACCAATCGGTCAAACCTGGTCATCTCCAGGCTTGATTCTCACGGGTGTGGATTTACAGCCATCCCACGTGCCTGCCCCCACCCTCAAGGCCACCCCAGCTGTGTGCCCTTGGGGCTGACCCATCGAAGCTCTGCCCAGGCATTCACCAGCAGACTCCCTCCCTGGAGTAGAAATCGGCCTCCGAAGCCTCCTGAAAGCCAGGTTCCCAAGCTCTTCTATGTGACTCCGTCCCTGAGACACGCAGGTAGGGAATAGGTCACACATAGCAGAATGAACTCAGCTGGTGGCCAACTTGGTGCCAATTTATTTTTTTTAATAACCAATTGATTACAGGGGCGCCTGGGCGGCTCAGTCGGTTAAGCGTCCGACTTCGGCTCAGGTCATGATCTCACAGTCTGTGGGCTCGAGCCCCGTGTCGGGCTCTGTGCTGACAGCTCAGAGCCTGGAGCCTGACTCCGATACTGTGTGTGTGTGTGTGTGTCTCTGCCCCTCCGCTGCTCGCTCTCTGCTCTGTCTCTCAAAAAAAATAAATAAAGACATTAAAAAAAAATTGTAAATAAATAACTGATTACCACAGCCTTCTAGGGAGCCACCCTCGATTGGAAGGGAAGTGAGATTATCTCAGGGGCACTGACGACTGAGGAACCCGACACGACACGGAAGGCTGGGGACCGGTCCTCACTGATCCCTGTGCCTGCCCTGCGCACCCCATCGCAGAGCCGAGCCAGCCAGAATTTGCCCCTCAGACCCTGGAGCACGTGCACACTGTCCCACCCCAATAGACGTGCTCACTCTGTGCTCGCTGAATTTAAATTAAGTTGTGATGAGTTTTTTATATTAAAGTATAATCTAATTAATTGTAAGAAATAAAACAGAATAATAAATAAATGCAGAAAGAGACCATAAGACAGTGATCATAAACTCGTGTGTGAGAGAAAGGGGGGTTCGAAGATTTGCAGTGTTAGAGGTTTGCGTCAAGACAAATCACAGTCCTGACGCCGAACAGAAGGCCCTTTCCTGCCGGCACCAGCCACCATGCCTGTTTATCTGAACCTGTCTAGGGGCTAAGACAGATAGAGCTTGCCGCCTCAGGGTTAACAAGGTATTTTTCTCGATAATTAGCTCTGGGCGCTTTCACCCTGTAGCGGCTTTCCGCTCTATGCTTTGTTTTACTTAATGATAAATCCTAGGGCTTTGACATGCTGTCCCTAAGTGCTAGAAAATTCTGCCCAGATGGGGAGCTGGGCTTTCCCTGTGCCCTTTCATGCCTTCCCTTCACTCCCCTTGGCTGGTGCACCCTTGCTGTCACCAGTTCTGATGTCACCAGTGTCAGGCTGCATGGGACCTGGCTTACCTGGAGGAGCGGGTGGCCAGATGGCACCTAGAAGCTGAGGATCGCACTCCAATGTCTGCCAGACACAAGCTGTCCCCTTGGGCCATCTCCTTAGCAAGCTCCGACCCTCCCCGGCCCGCACCGGGCCCAGCCCCCACCCTCGCCCCCCAGACCCCGTCTCTTCTAGCAGAGATCTGTCTGCAGCAGGTGAGCCTCCCCTCCCCCTGCATCCAGGAGGTTCTCTGCACGCTCTGCGCCTTTGCCTCCTGGGTTTATATCTCCCTCGAGGCCTTATTAGATTTGGCAGGTTCAGGGTTCCTCTCCTGGGAGGCCTCTCAGAATCATGATGTGTCTGCCTGCACCCCAAAGATGTGCAGCCACTCAGGAAAGGAAAGATTCCCCCTCCAAGGCCAAGGTGACTCTCCTCCCTTGGTTCCCTGAGCATCAAGACGCTGGGATGAGGTCAGGGCCATCCAATCAGCCTCAGATCCTTGCCTGAGGAGACAGAGCTGCGGCACTGGGAGCTCCTAGGAGAGGGGGACAGGGGAGAAGCACCGTCACACCGTGGAAGGCAGGACTGTCGGAGAGGGGCCACCTTGGCAGCTGAATGCTAGCGGGGAGGCCCCTGCGGGTGGTGAGGCTTTGGGGTCACTGGGTCTGTCCCAAAGCCCAGTTCCACGTTGGGGACACCTCACTCTCTTCTTGCCTATGGGCAGAGCACTCGGGCCCCATCGGGCCAATAGGCACTTCCGTTCCAGCCTCTGTCAGACCCAGGGGAGCACAGATGGAACCATCACGAGGGCTGCATACCTGTGCCTGGAGTTCCTACAGGACGCCAGTCACATCAGAGTGAGCGGGACCGTCCCGAGCCGGGTGCGGGTGGTGCAGCGGGAGGAGACGGC
>NC_043715.1:39676588-39680445 GCF_006229205.1 Suricata suricatta | reverse complement strand
GATTTGTCTGTGCGTTTGCGTGCTTCTGTTCCCTGTGTGTTTGTCTGTCTGTTTTCCTTTACAGGGCTACCCCAAGAAACAAGCGAAAGTACACTTGACAGTGAGTCCGAAATATCGCTGAGTAGGGAAATAAAATTATCAAGGCACAACAAGAGAAACTGAGAGACACTGTTAAACGAACACTTCCTGAAACGACAGGCCCTGGACAGTCAATAAACCTCCTTTAACAGAGCAATACTAACAGGTGCACAGTGCACAATGAGCTTTTTAAACTGACAAGAGACGGAAAACTAGCCAAAATGACAAAACGAAAAACTTGCCCCTGAAGAATCCCCAGGAAGAAGTCACAGCCACAGAACTGCTCAAAACAGATCTAAACAACATACCTGAAAAGGAATTTAAAACACTTGTCATAAAATTAATCTCTGGGCTTGAAAAAAGGATCAGAGAAGCTACTGAGACAATGACAAGGGATTTTGAAAATAGGTGTGATGAGTTAAAAAAAGACTATAAATGAGGTGAATAATAAAATGGAGGTGGCCACCTCAAGGATTGAAGAGGCAGAGAGAAGAATAGGTGAATTAGAAGACAAAGTTATAGCAAAAGAGGAAGCTGGAAAAAAAAAGAGAGAGAGAGAGAGAGAGAGAGAGAGAAATTGATCCAGGAGCAGGAAAGGAGAATTTGAGACCTGAGTGACACAATCAAACGGAACAACATTCGAATCATAGGAATTCCTGAAGAGGAAGAAAGAGAGAGAGGTCCCGAAGGGATACTAGACCAAATTATAACTGAGAATTTCCTAAATCTGGGGAAAGAAATAGACATTCAAATTCAAGAGGCACAAAGAACCCCCTTAAGATGTAAGAGAGAATTCTGAAAGCAGCTAGGGAGAAAAGGACCCTCATATACAAAGGGAAACCTATCAGAGTGGTTACAGACCTATCTAATGAAACCTGGCAGGCCAGGAAGGAATGGCAGGAAATCTTCAATGTGATGAACAGAAGAAACATGCAGCCAAGAATCCTTTATTGAGCAAGCCTGTCATTCAAAATAGAAGGAGAGATAAAAGTGTTCCCAAATAAACAAAAATTGAGAGAATTCATGACCACCAAACCAGCCCTACAAGAAATCCTAAGAGGGACTCCATGAGGGAAATGTTGCACGCACGTGCACATGTGTGTGTGTGTGTGTGTGTGTGTGTGTGTGTGTGTGTGTGTAGAAGATGTTTTGGGGCCTCTACCGAGCTTATCAGGCAAAACCTGCCCCAGTTCTTGGGGCAGCGGGCCCCCACGGACAGGGCGGAGCCCCTTGAACTCTGCTTGTGTAAAGCCACGGGCCCCACCCCAGCCCCAGGAAGGGGGTCAAGGCTGATCCCTGGCCTGAGTCCATCGGATGCCCTTCTCCAGGGGTTTCAGGAACAAGGCTACGGGATTCTGTCGATTTGGAAGCAATGGAATTGTGCCCTTCCCCCTGTGGAGAGGCATTCAGTGCTCATCTGTAGAGAGAGAACAATGGTCTAATGTACTTGGAGAAGAGGATTACAGGGATGAGAGCTGGGGGCCGAGGTGGTTCCAGCAACATTCCTGCTTTCTCTCTTTTTTTTTTAAATAATTTGTTTATTTAATGTTTATTTAGTTTTTGAGAGATAGAGAAAGAACGGAAGCCGAAGAGGGGCAGAGAGAGAGGAAGACACAGAATCCCTCTTTTTATTTAATGTTTTAAAATGTTTTATTTATTTTTGAGAGGGGGAGAGAGAGAGAGAGAGAGAGAGAGGGACAGAGAGACAGCATGAGCAGGGAAAGGGCAGAGAGGGAGGGAGACACAGAATCCCAAGCAGCTCCAGACTCTGAGCTGTCAGCCCAGAGCCTGACACGGAGCTTGAACCCACAGACTGCGAGATCATGACCTGAGCCGAAGTTGGATGCTTAACTGACTGAGCCACCCAGGTGCCCCACAGAATCCCTCTTAAGACTTAAGCCACCCAGGAACCCCCCCTCTTTTTTTTAAGTGTTTATTTATATTTGAGAGGTGAGGAGATGCAGAGAGAGAGGGAGACACAGAATCTGAAGTAGGCTCTAGTTTCCAAGCTGTCAGCGCAGAGCCTGACGCGGGGCTCAAACTTGTGAATTGGGAGATCATGACCTGAGCCAAACTTGGCCACTTAACCAACTGAGCCACCCTGGCACCCCTATTTTTTTATTAAAGAAATTTTTTAGGAGCCTCTGGGTGGCTCAGTCAGTTAAGCCTCTGACTTTGACTCAGGTCATGGTCTCACATTCGTGGGTTCAAGCCCTGCATTGGGCTCTGTGCTGACAGCTCAGAGCCTGGAGCCTGCTTCCAATTGTGGTCTCCCTCTCTCTCTGCCCCTCCACGCTCATGCTCTGTCTCTTTGTCTCAAAAAGAAATAAAGACATTTAAAAAATTAAAAAATTTTTAAAATATTTATTCATTTTTGAAAGACAGCACAGGCTTGGGGGTTGGGGGCAGAGGGTGAGGGAGACAGAAAATCCGAAGCAGGCTCCAGGCTCCGAGCTGTCAGCACAGAGCCTGACGCGGGGCTCGAACCCACGAACCATGAGATCATGACCTGAGCTAAAGCTGGATGCTTAAACGTCTGAGCCCCGCAGGCACCGCAGGATTACAATTCTTAATGCACCTTTGAGTGTATCTCTTTGCACACCTCTCAGTGCAGGGTTCTGTCCTGGTCACACCTGAGGGCCAGGACTGCCAGACCTGAAGATGTGTGTGCACCAGGATAGAAGCACCATGGTCGACTGCTTTGCAAAGAAGTTGTTCCCATTTAAATTTCCACCAGCCATGGTTCCAAATCCTTGCCAAATCAGTATCTTCTAGCGGTATGGGTTTAGCCTAAAATCATACTAATGGAAACAAGTGTAAGGTTATGTCATGTCTGGCTTTTCTCCCCTTGAACTCAGAGCAGCTCTCCCAAGGTCCCACCCAAGGTCCAACTAGGAAGAGATGGTGCGTGGGTGCCCCCTGGTGGCCTCAAGGCATCACAACAGGTATGTGCAGGGCCTGTTTCATTCCGTCTTTCCCCCCCCCCCCCCCCCCCCCCCCCCCCCCCCCCCCCCCCCCCCCCCCCCCCCCCCCCCCCCCCCCCCCCCCCCCCCCCCCCCGTCGTCCCCTCCCTGGCATTCCTGATGAACCTCCAGTTTGATTTGACCTGTGCCCCTAGGCAAGTGGCTCACCTAACAAGTTCAAAGCTGCACTACAAACGTTTAGAGTTATTTGCTGTTATTTTCTTTCGAGAATTTCAGGTAAAGAGTGAAAAACATTGGTTTTAATTTTTTAAAAAGGTTTTTTACAAGCAAAATCACTGGCTACTGTGTTCATTACTATAAAAACAATAACCACTGAAAACCTTTCTTTTCGTGGCACTTGGTTTTTTAAGGTAGATTTTATTGAAAGGGACAATCGGATACAGCCATTTTGTTTTGTTTTTTCAGTTTTTTTTATGCTTAATTTTGAGAGGCAGAGCATCAGCGGGGGAGGGGCAGAGAGAGAGAGAGACAGGGAGACATAGAATCAGAAGCAGGCTCCAGGCGCTGAGCTGTCAGCAAAGAGCCTGACACCAGGCTCAAACTCACAAACTGTGAGATCATGACCGGAGCCGAAGTCAGACACTTAACCAACTGAGCCACCCAGGCGCCTCAGATATAGCCATTTTGAATTTTCTTTTAGTGAAATAAAGTCTGGTCTTAATAATGACGGCAATAGTTCAACTCCCTGAGTGCATTTGCTCCTAGGCAGGAATTTGACCTGATGGAGAACGATCTCAAGCTGCACCCATTAGAATCCCCTGAGAGATGGGTTTCTTTTTTTTTTTTTTTTTTTTT
>NC_043715.1:39671613-39676488 GCF_006229205.1 Suricata suricatta | reverse complement strand
CGTGGTGACTGGCCATGTATTGGGGGTTTTTTATTTTCTAATTAAAAACAATGTTAATGTTTAGTTTTGAGAAAGAGAGTGGGGGGGGGTTGGGAGGGCACGGGTCGGAGGATCTGAAGGGGGCTCTGCACTGATAGCGGCTAGCCAGAGGCGGGGCTCAAACTCACAAACGGTGAGATCACACCCGGAGCCAAGGACGCTCAGGTCGGATACTAGATCAGCAGGCGCTCCAAGCGGCCATATACTGGAATGATTGACTGCCCTAATTTTCCTTCTGCAATAGGCAGGGAAGCAGACATTCTTGCTCTGGCACTTCTGTGAAGGGCACAGAGAGCAGTCAGCACCCACCCCCTCCTTTCTGAGCTCCCTTGGGAAAACTCCCTTGGGGATGACGAAGAATCCTGGTTTCCGAGGGGGCAGGGCTGCCGGGCCCCTTAGGTAAAAGGGAAAAGGGAATTGAAAAGGTTAAGGTGGGAGGGGCACTTGTGGGGAAGAGCACTGGGTGTTATATGGAAACCAACTTGGCAATAAACTATTAGTAATAAAGAAGCAACACTATAATAATAAAAAAAGATGGGAGGGATCCCTGTTATCAGTGGGTGAGTCTGAATCTTATCTGACCCCTACTATGCAGCCACCTCCAGGAAGTCCTCAGGGACTCTCCGGGTCTTGCTGCCCCTGCATAAATTAGATTTCTCCCTGCAAATTCTAGGGATGACTGGGGTGGGGGCTTGGCGGTCTGTGTCTACATCCCCATCGGGGTCTGTCGGATAAGGAGTGGCTTTTGCTACATCCTGGCTCTGTCTCTACAACCCCCACAGTCCCCTCCAGGGCCTGACACATGAGTGCCCGTCCCCCAAATCTGATCGAATTCTCTCTCTGCTCTGCCAAGGCCTGCCTGGTCTAAGATGATTGGAGCATTTGCTAAATAGGAGCAGGGCAGGGTCAGAGAGCCAGCTGTGGGGAGACCTGGGCGCCAGGGGAGAGGGGCAGAGAGAAGGAGTGAGGTGTTTTCTCCTGGAATGTTGAGGGGGGGGGTGTCAGAATACCAAAGAAGGGGAGAACACCAGCGGGCTCTGCAGGAAAACAATTCCAAGGTGACCATGACCTTTATTCAATTCTGGGGCGCCTGGGTGGCTCAGTCGGTTAAGCGTCCAACTTTGGCTCAGGTCATGATCTCATAGATCGTGGGTTCAAGCCCCGCAAGCAAGGAAAACTTCCAAATTCATTCCATCAGCCTGGTATTAACCTGATACCAAATCCAGGTAACGATTCTACTAAAAAACAGAACTACAAACCAATATCCCTGACGAACATGGATGCAAACATTCTCAATCAAATACTAGCCAACGGATTCCAAAAATACACGACAAGGATCATTCACCCCAACCAAGTGGCATTTATTCCTGGGTTGGAAGTGTGGTTCCGTATTCACAGATAAATCAACAGGATTCACCACATTAGTAAAAGACAGCATAAGAACCAGAACCAGAAGATCCTTCCAATAGATGTAGAAAAGGCAAAATACAAACTACATTCATGTTAAAACCCCTCGGCAATGTATGTTTTGAGGGAACAGACTTCTACATAATAAAAACAATATATGAAAAAACCCATATTTAAAAACCACAGCTAATATCATCCTCAATGACAAACAACTGATAGCTTTTCCCCTAAGCCCAGGAAAAAGACAGAGGTGTCGACGCTCACCACTGCTATTTAACATAGTACTGCAAGTCCTAGCCACAATGATCAGACCACAAAAATAAATAATAGGTTTCCAAATCAGCAAGGAAGAAATTGAACTTTCACTACTTGCAGATGGCATGCTGCTTTATATAGAAAACCGAAAAGACTTGACCGAAAAGTAGCTAGAGATGGTACTCAACTTCAGTAAGCTCATAGAACACAGAATCAATGCACAGAAATCTGTTGCATTTCTATACACTAATATTAAGGCAACAAAAAGAGAAATCAAAGAATCAATCCAATCACAATTGCACCAAAAATAAAATAAAATAACCAGAAATTAAACTAACCAAAGAAGTAATAAATATTTGTGCTCTGAAGTTTATAACAGAGATGAAAGAAATTGAACAGGTCACAAAGAAATGGAGTGGAAGAATAAATATTGTTACCATGCCCATACTGCCCAAAGCCATCTACTGCAAAGCCATATGGGAATTGCAAAGCAATCTAACATGTAATAACCATTTAACTTATATT
Organism: Suricata suricatta; assembly: GCF_006229205.1. Classification (NCBI taxonomy): domain Eukaryota; kingdom Metazoa; phylum Chordata; class Mammalia; order Carnivora; family Herpestidae; genus Suricata; species Suricata suricatta. The sequence continues at coordinate 39,674,262 of NC_043715.1, read as the reverse complement.
ATATTTTGAGAGACAGAGAGAGATAGAACATGAGCTGGGGAGGAGCAGAGAGAGAGACACAGAATCCTCAGCAGGCTCCAGGATTCTGAGCCCTCCAGGCACAGAGCCCCCTGCGGAGCTGAAACCCACAAACCTGAAACCCAGGAACCATGCCTGAGATCATGACCTGAGCAAAGCAATCTAACACGCAATACCCATTTATCTTACACTTATTTCTACAATTCCCATCAAAATACCACCAGCAGTTTTCATAAAGCTAGAACAAACAATCCTATCCCTATCCGCAGTCCGGTCACCAGACTAGGCGCTTCCTACAGGGGGTTCACTGCCGACTCCGCCCCGCCCCACCGCCCTCCCGGTCCACCTAAAACGTCACTTCCACCTCCAGCCACGCCCCGCCCCCATCCCTCGGCACTCCTCCTACTTCCGGCCCCACCCGGGGCCCTGACGTGTTCCGTCTGCGCATGCGCCGCACTCCCTGCCCCGCCCCTCCCCCCCAGTCCGTTTGTAGGGTTCTGGGCTCGCGGCCCCCGTCACACCCGCGCGCCCAGGCTGGTGGGGCCAGAGGTGAAGTGGCAGTTGAGAGAACGTTGGTGAGCGGTGAGGGCACGTTGGTGACCTTTGAGGGCACGTGAGGCGTTGGTGCCTGGTATTCCTCCATCCCCGGTGTCGCCCACACCCGCTTCCCTGGGATGCGTCGGCCGGCTCTTCTCCCCCAGTCTTTGTGCCGCGGAGCTCCGGATCTGGGACTTGTGAGTGACCCCGTCCCCCTGCCACAGGTCTGCGTGGGCACGGCAGGGGGGAGCTGCGCCCTACCAGTCCCGCCCCTTCCCTCCTTGGGCCCTAGACTCGTCCCGGTTCTTTTACCCCGGGACCACCCTCCGCCTGCAGGCGCCACGCTCCTCCGGCCTCGGGGCACGCAGTCATCAGCTGGAGGCTCTGGGCTTACGGAGGGAAAGCAGGAAAATAAGGGATCAAAACGGAGCGATGCTCTGGAGGGAGATGGAGAGGACATGACGGTAAATGCGCGCCTTCCCCTGAGGAAGAGGAGGTGGGAGTCTTTGAGAGCCGGTCAGAGACCCTGCAGGACCCTGGTGTCTGTAAAACTACTCCTGGACTGGGGTGGGGATCGTGGGCTCTGGAGCTGACACCAGTCTCCCGAGGTGCAGGCGTGTGTGCAAGGTGGGGATCGTGGGCTCTGGACTGACCCAGTCTCCCGAGGTGCAGGCGTGTGTGCAAGGTGGGGATCGTGGGCTCTGGAGCTGACACCAGTCTCCTGAGGTGCAGGTGTGTGTGCATCAGAGTCTCTCTGATGTGTCTTTGTGGAGGTCAGCAACCCAGGTCACTTCCCTGCCAACAGTGTGACTATAATGGGTTCAGGATCCCCAACTCTAGCCCCGTCTTTGCCTTGGAAATGGCACGGGGAACCTCACATCTCCTCACGGGATCATTAATTCTGTGCCGGGCATTGGCCCCTGGCTGTTCTTTGCCGAGACCCCCCCGAGAGCCAGAACCAAGGTTAGGGCTGGGATCAAGCCGACGAATGACAGCCTCCGAAAGGACAGTCGTGCAGGGGTCTGCCCTGAGGGCTGAGTTGAGGGTGCCTGTCAGTGTTCTGGTCAGGCTTTGCATCTGGCTCCAGGGTCTGGCCGAGTATCTCAGGGAGGTCGAGGTTTGGGCTCACAGTCGCTTCTGCAGGAACCGTCCAGGCCCTTGACGGGTCACGCGGACCTTCTGGCTTCCTCCCTGAAGAAATCTCATGTGGCCACCACAGCGCCAGCGTGGGTCCTGGCCCACAGGGGGTGCGTGGCGCCCCTAGAGGCAGGAGGCATGGCCCAGGTTAGGTTTGGGTTAGGTTTAGGTCACCGGAGGGGACAGGGGATGAACCAACAGCAGGGCAGGGCCCTTCCCTGAGGGCTGAGCGGAGGGAGCTTGATGGGGCTCAGGTGACCCTGGGGGGCCGGCTAACTCTGCGGGCCAGCGGGAGGCTTGGGTCCAGGCTGTCCTTCTGGAGGCCGGAGGCCGTGTGGGAGTGTCACGGTGAACATCAGGCCGTTTTGCTGGGAGACTCCGTGCCTCTCGAGTGTCCCAAGTCACTTGTCTCCACACCTGCCCGATGGACATCCGGGAGGTCCTCGTCCTCTAAAATCTAAGGAATCTCCTATGGTATGAATATAACACTTTTTTGTCCAAATTGCTGCGTTGATGGGCACTGGGCTAAAATTTCCGTATGCTCACTATGGTGTATAGATTGCAGTGAACATGGGATCGCAGGTGTAACTTGGACATAATGATTTCATTTCCATTGGATGTATACTGCGGTGCACGATTCCTGGATTTCGTGGGAGTCTCTGAGCCGTCCCTTGAGTACACTCAGGACAGCCTTCCGTGATGGCTGCAGCACTTTGATATTAGGATTAAGCACAGTCAGTGCTTCAGATTTGGCCCATCATTATCAATATCTGCATTTGGTGTTTGTTTTTTGGTGTTCGGTTTGGGTCCCAGCCATGCTGACAGATGAAGGGAGAGCTGCCGGTCCTTGTAGGTGCCTGTGCCTCATGATGGGTTATGTCAGGGTCTTTTCCTGAATCTGCTGGCCATGGATTTGTTTTCCCTTGGAGCCATGACTATGCAGGTCTGTTCCCCGTC
>NC_043715.1:39670124-39671513 GCF_006229205.1 Suricata suricatta | reverse complement strand
TATAGTTACAGATCTCCAGGATTGTTTTTTCACCATACCTTTACACCCTGATGATTGCAAACGTTTTGCCTTTAGCCTGCCGTCTCCGAATCGAGATTTCCCTTTCAGAGATTTCAGTGGAAAGTCCTCCCCCAAGGGATGAAAAATTCTCCTACTTTGTGTCAGAAATATGTTGATAGGGCTTTGAGTGAAATCAGAAGTAAATATCCACAAATCTATTTGATTCATTATATGGATGATATTCTCTTAGCACATCGGAACAAAGCTCATCTTCATGACTTTTTGGATGAATTGATCCAAACTTTATCTGTTCATGGTTTAAAAGTAGCTCCTGAAAAAATTCAGATTGATCCACCCTACTCCTATTTGGGAGAATAATTAAAATTCAGACTGTGACTTTACAGCCTTTACAATTAAAGACAGAGCATTTATGTACTTTAAATGATTTTCAAAAATCTTGGGAGATATTAATTGGATTCGGCCTCTGAAAGCTGTCTACTAAAGATCTTATTCCTCTGTTTGAAACCTTGCATGGAGACTCCCATCCGAATTCCAAACGAGAGTTAACTCCTTCGGTCTTGGAATCCTTGTCCAAAGTTAATGAGGCTTTACCAGGAGCCATGCATACAAGGATTAATTTTAATGAACCTTGGTCTTTAATAATTTTACCAACTGACATTCTCCCACCCCTTGCCTATGGCAAAAGGGAATATTAGAATGGCTCTATTTATCAGCTACTCCTAAGAAGGTTTTGGCTGATTATCCATCCTTAGTAGCACAATTCATTATTAAGGGGAGAAAAAAAAGCAGAGAATTGTTTGCTCAAGAGCCAGCAGAAATTGTCCTTCCGTATTCTAAATTTCAGGTTGAAGAATTAGTGCAGGGATTTACTGATTTTCAGATTGCCATGATTGGGTATACGGGCAGTCTTGCCTTTAATACACCTAAGGACCCTATATTGCAATTTGGCAAATTAAATTCTTTTATTTTCCCCACAAAAACAAAAACTAAGCCTTTAAAGGATGCCTTTTTAGCATTTACTGATAGGTCCTCTAATGGCATGGCTTTAGTAATCATTTATAAAATCCTGTCTAAACCTAAAATTATTTCTTTTCAACTGGGGAAACTTCAGCGCAGAGAGCTGAACTTGTTGCTGTTATTAGATTGTTTCAAGAAACTCCAAAGAGGTTTAATCTATTTTCAGACTCTAAATATGTGGTTGGACTCTTTCCAGCAAGTGAAACTGCAACAGTGCCTGTCTACAAAACAGGTTTCAAGTTTACTTTGAAAATTACAGGTTAAAGGACAGCAACGCCCAGAGCCTTTTTACATAGGACACATCAGAGCTCATTCTAAATTGCCTGGCCCCCTCTCTGAGGGAAATGCTTT
>NC_043715.1:39668799-39670024 GCF_006229205.1 Suricata suricatta | reverse complement strand
TAATCTATTTTCAGACTCTAAATATGTGGTTGGACTCTTTCCAGCAAGTGAAACTGCAACAGTGCCTGTCTACAAAACAGGTTTCAAGTTTACTTTGAAAATTACAGGTTAAAGGACAGCAACGCCCAGAGCCTTTTTACATAGGACACATCAGAGCTCATTCTAAATTGCCTGGCCCCCTCTCTGAGGGAAATGCTTTAGCTGACTTTCATACTAAAGTCGCTTGTTTAACTATGGATCCTGTGCATGAAGCTCAGGAATCTCATAAGATTCCTCATCGAGGCTCTAAAGCTCTGAGGTCACTCGAGAACAGGCTCAGCAAATAGTTAAGAACTGTCCTTTATGCCCACCTACTCACTCAGGGGTCTCACAATTATTCTTGTTTTTAATATAAACACTTAAAGCTGCAAAATTCTCTGAAACATTCTGCGTAGCTGTTTTATTTATTTCACAAAATATTATTTGCCATTTTTTAATTATCATTCAGTTTGAAATATTTTCTGGGGCACCTGTGTGGCTCTGTCGGTTAAGTGTCTGACTTCAGCTCAGGTCATGATCTCACGGTTTGTGAGTTTGAGCCCTACACTGGGCTCTGTGCTGACAGCGCAGAGCCTGGATGCTGCTTCGGATTCAGTGTCTCCCTCTCTCTCTGCCCCTCCCCAGCCCACCCTCTGTCTCTCTATTTCAAAAATGAACAAACAGTAAAAATTTTTTAATTTTCCAATTTTCCTTGTCTTTGATGCATTAGTTATGAAAAAGTGTGTTTTGTATTCTTCTTGAATATTTCGGAATTTGTGCTCATATTATTATTGATTCTACTTTAATTATATTGTAGTCAGAGAACGAGTTCAGCCTGGTGTCCACTGGGTCAATGTTGCTCTTCGTTCCCTGACTTTTCATGTGGTATTTCCCCCGCCTGATAGTAGTCCTTCTCTACCGGGCCACTTCCTTCTTCTTGAGGTGTAAAGTTCTACCCATCTCAGACTTCATGTTATGTCCTTTGTTCCTGCTCCAAAATCCCCACCACTGCCCCCTCCCATGTGATATTTGGTTGATTCATCCAACTATTACCATTTTGCGAATTCCTGTGTATCAAGGGGCACCTTTTATGGAAGCAGGTTCCAGGCTCTGAGCTAGCTCTCAGCACAGAGCGCGACGCGAAGCCCGAGTGTGAGATCTGACCTGAGCAGAAGTTGGAGGCTTAACCGACTGAGCCACCCAGGCG
>NC_043715.1:39667666-39668699 GCF_006229205.1 Suricata suricatta | reverse complement strand
GCTGGGCCATCATTTGTGGTGACCGTGCTTCACTGCGTTCCTATTGACGACCCTGCTAAGCAGCAGTATTTGCCCACAGCAGCAGACTGTGGGCAGTTTTGAGTGCAAACCAAAGCTCCACATTTTCTGAGTCCATTTTTTGTGGCATGAGATTTGTCATGCACCTGGTGAGGTGGGAGAGTAGGGAGAGGGGAAGGGTGAACTATGAGTAGAGTATGATGGATTGTTCTATGGCCTCTGCCAGCAAGAGGCCGCCCCCCTCACTCTCTGTTTCTCTGCATTTCCCAGGCGTCTGCTGCGGCTGTTGTGTGACGGAGTCATAAGATGTGTCGCTCATCTAAACAGCCAACACCAGATGTGAAGCAAGTAAGCTCCTCCTCCAATGTGACCGTGATCCCTGCTGCTCCTCCCAAGGAAGAGGGCCTGGAGGCAGGTGCCCTGGACATTTACTCATTATGCTGATTAAGACTCACTGTTTCCTTCATTTTCCTCTACGACCAGAACTGCATAGAATGTTGAGGCACGTTTTCCAGTAATTTCATGTTTGGATTTGAATTCATGAAGCCAATCCTAGTACAGTAACTAGAGAAATTAAGAACAATATTTTTCTTTTTCATTAATAGTTTTATTTTTTTTTCAACAGAATTATTTTATTGGATTTAAGTAATATAATTCTCCAATACTTTATCTTAGAAATTAAAAGCATGTCTACACATGTATAAAATTGGTGTTACTATCATGTTTTATAGTTGCTGAGAATGAAGGAGAACAATCTATTCTGGTGCTCAGCAGTAAACCGTGAGAATCCATAATTATTGCGACTAAGTTTACTAAGTTACCCCTAGACACTGAGACAGTATTATTTTTTTCCCTGGGTACTTCATCCTTCATCATCTGTTACTGAAGAGATTTTAAGAGGTTCAGAATCCATTCCAACATAGAAATAGGGACAGAGGGCTTCTGTCAAAGAATCATTAAAAGTATAGAGAAGAGATCTGTCATTTATATTGTAAAAGGAAACCTCACCCAACTC
>NC_043715.1:39659642-39667566 GCF_006229205.1 Suricata suricatta | reverse complement strand
AGATGCTTTGGTGGAAGGTGCCGTTGAAATTTACTCATTATGCTGAGTAAGAATGACTGTTTCATTCATTTTTCTATACTACTAGAACAGCATAGAAATTTGAGGCACGGTTTTCAGTGATTTCATGTCTGAGGTTAAATTCATGAAGTCAACTATTGTACAGTGCCAATAGAAATTAAGAACTCTATTTTTCTTTTTCATTAATCTTCTTAATTGGCATCCAAGTTACTTAGCATGGAGTGCAGCAGTGATTTCAAGTGTAGATTCCTTAATGCCCCTTGTCCATTTAGCCCATCCCCCCTCCCACAGCCCTTCCAGTAACCCTCTGTTAGTTCTCCATATTTAACGGTCTCTTAACTCGCTAGTGGTTTTTCCGATTTTGTTCATCCTTTCAAAGAAGCAGCTTCTGGTTTCATTGATCTGTTGTACTGTGGCATTTATGTTTTTTGGTTTAAGTTTGGTTTCATTTGGTTTGGTTTGGATTGGTTAAAGAGCATTGAGTTCTGCTCTAATCTTTCTTTATTTTCTGTCTTTGGTTTGGGGTTTTATTTTCGTTCTTTTTACAGCTCTTTGAGGTGTAAGGGTAGGTTGTGTGTCTGAGACGTCTCTTCTTCCTTCCTTCAGAAGGCCTGGATTGTTTTATACTTCCGTGTAATGACTGCTTTCGCTGTGTCCCAGAGGCTTTCGTGTACTATTTAATGTCCTCCTTCCCTGTGTGGTTGGCCCCTTCATTCTTTAGTAGGATGTTCTTTAGTCTCCAACTACTGATATCTTTGCTCTTTTCTCCCCAGTGGTTGAATGTGAGTTTCATAGGGCTGTGTTCTGAAACTATGTACGGTATGGTCTCGATCTTTTTGTACTTGCTGAGGGCTGACCTGTGTCGTAGGATGTGGTCTCTCCTGGAGAGTGTTTCCTGTGCACTGGAGACGACCGTGTACGGCACTGCTGTAGGATGAAACGTTCTAAATATCTGTGTTTAGTCCATCTGATCCAGTGTGTCATTCAAAGCCATTGCATTCCTGGTTGATGTTCTCTTCAGAGGATCCATCCATTGCTCAGAGTTGGGTGTTGAAGTCCCCTACTATTATGGCTATATTTAGCAATGAGGTTCTTTATGTTTGCTAGGAATTGATTTATATATTTTGGTGCCCTCACATTTGGAGCATAAGTACTTGCAATTATTATGTCATCTTGGTAGATAGACTCCTTAATGATGATGGCATGCCCTTCTTCATCTCTCGTTATAGTTTTTATTTGACAGTCTAGATTGTCTGATGTAGGTATGGCTACTCTTGCTTTCTTGTCGTGACCGTTGGCATGAGAGATGGTTCTCCATCCCCAGTTTCAATCTGAAGGTGGCTTCTGGGCTAATGGGGGTCTTTTGGAAACAGCATATAGATGGGTCTTGGTTTATTCTCCGTTCTGTCACCCTATGTCTTTTGATTGGAGCATTTAGCCCATGGACGTTTAGAGCGAGTACAGAACGGAAGAGGTGTTGGCCATTTTGTTTCTGGCCGAGCAGGCGTTTCTGGTGGTGTATGCTGGTCCTTTCCGATCTGTGTCGCTTTTGGTCTTTTTCTTCTCTTCGACGTCCTATCTCCTCTAGACAGAGCTTTATACATTTTCGTGCCAGGCTGGTTTAGTGGTCACAAACTCCTTTCATCTGTGTGTGTCTGGGAAACTTTGGTTCTTCTTTCGATTTTGTATGACGGTCTTGCTGGATCTCGAATTCTTGGCAGCATATGTTTCAATTCAGCATAATGACTCTATCGTGCCCCTCCTTTCTGGCCTGCACATCTCTGTGGATCGGTCTGCTGCAAACCTGATCTCTCTTCCTTTCTACGTTTAGCAGTTTTGTTTCCCTTAGTGCTCTCAACGATAGTTTCCTTGTCTGAGTATTTTGTGGATTTGACTATGAAATGCCTTGTTGATGGTCGGGTTTTGTTGAATCCTGTAGGAGTCCTCTGTGCCTCACAGATTTTGAAGTCTGTCTTTTTCCCAGAATGGGAAAGTTCCCTAAACACTGCTCTGACGGGCCCCACTATCTCAGTACAAAATCCCATCACTGTTATATCATGAGGGTTTTTGCATATTAAAGTGAAGCCAATAGCACACATCAGTGTGTTCAGTTTACGCCCAACACATGTCCGTGTACCAGGAAAACAAATCTCACATCGAACAGTGTGTGTCACGGAGGCAGTGACAGTTGAGCCTCACGTCCTGGTAGGGCTCGTGGCACGTTTGGTCATGGTGCGACACTTTTGCCACTTGACTCGCACGCACTCTCTTCCTGTGTTGGGACATGCTCTTCCCAACATCACTGTCGTCTCAGAGGGCAGTGCAGGGTTCCTGCCTTCCGCAGGTGGCTTCGTGTTGAGCCACGGGCCAATCCCCATCCTGTGGGAATTGGAGAAATCAGAAAGTGCTAGGACTAGACGGGGAGACCCACTCGTTCTTTCTCCACCTTCTTAGAAGGGGATCTCACATTTCTCTTCTGATACTGCTGCTGAGAATAATCCTGTCTTGCTCAGGCGCCCGCCACTGACCCTAGTTGCAGTTCTGTGTGCCGGGCAAAAAGTGTCATTCAGAGACCCACAAGGTCTCCATCAGAGACTGAGCATCAGTGTGAGCACTTGGCTCTCTCCCAAGGAGCACCATAGGGATGTTGTGTCCTGCAGGGGATGGAACCAGAACCCCAGCTGTGGGAAAGGAGAATTCCCACTCACCTTCCTGTCCATCTGCCAGTGAGAAGAGGGGCTGGATGAGGTGTGAAGGCTTTTGCAATTAATCCTCTTCAGGTAGTTTTTGTCAGATAATATAAATACAAGCAGAGCCAAACTATGATCCCAGTTTCCTTTAGAGCCTAAATCTGGTGAAAAGTAAGGGTTTTGTTATAATTTGATTTCCCTATGCCTGTTTCTACAAAGAAACAGGAAAACTAGGAGACTGCTGGATTTCTAAATGTCATTGTGTCCCAGAGAATCAGTCTCGTTGAAGCAAGGGTATCCAGGAAGTCTTTCATCTGTGGAGCATAACTTTGATTGCTGGCGGTTGATGACAAAGATTCACCATCAGGAGAACCCGTATGACCTGAGCCCACGTTGCCTACACCTAACCACGTTTGTGCTCCTTGGGAAAGGACAGGGCCACCTTGCTGGTGTAGGATTTGTGTTCACGCGTTCTTCAGCACCTGGTCTTAGGGTTTTGCTGTCACTCTCCCCATCAACCTCTGTCACCCATCTCCCTGCAAGCACTTATATTTTTTATTTACACTGTTCTTCATTATATTTTTGTGGTGAAGAAATGGGAACATAATACCTGTCCAAGTAGACAGCGCATTGTTGTTAAATCAGTGCACAGGGCTATGCAGCATGTTTCCAGGCTCTTCCGTCTGACAGGACAGTTTCTCCACAAGCAAGGAATACCACACTCCCTGCCTTCTCCCCAAAGTCCTGGCAACCGTCCAGCTGCCCTCCTCCACCAGGAGACCTTGACTATTTTCCAGTCCCGATGTGAATGCAGTCAGAGAGATCGGTTTTCCTAAGATTGCTTATTTCCCTGAGATAAACCATAAACCGGGGTGGTCTCATCCTCTAAAAGCTAAAAAAATCTCCACTTTTTCGTCCATATTGCTGCCTCAATGGGCATTGGACTAAAATTTCTGAACACTGACTATATTGTACAGACTGCCGTGAACACAGGGTCGCAGGTATAACTTGGACACACTGATTTCATTTCCACTGGAAGTATACTGCGATGCACGATTCCTGGATTTCATGGGAGTTCTCTGAGCCATCACTTGAGTACACTCAAGACAGGCTTCCGTGATGGCTGCAGCAATTTGCATTATGGTTATCCACACTCAGTGCTTCAGATTTTGCCCATCGTTATCAATTCCTGCATTTGGTGTTTGCTTTTTGGTGTTAGGTTTGGGTCCCAGCCATGCTGACAGATGAAGTGATAGGTGCCTGTCCTTGTAGGTCCTTCTGCCTCATGATTGGTTATGTCGGTGTTTTTTCCTCATCCTGCTGGCCATGGGTTTTGTTTTCCCTTGGAGCCATGACTATGCAGGTCTTTTCCCCATCCTCAAATGTGGCTAGTTCCTCGCTCTTCCCATTTTGCAAATAAACGCTTTTTCTGATAGAAGGTTTGGCAATATTCTCTTGTATCGTGTAGGTTCCCTTCTGAATCTGTGGATTGTTGAAGAGCCTACCCTTGGCCCGCGTGCAGTCATGCACAGTCCGCCGTAACTGTGACCGATTCCTTGGGGCCTCTCTGTCCCTGTCCAGGGTCTGTCCCCCTATTGAGGGAGGTCTGTACCATAGGGGTCGCTTTGTGTAGCTTTTGACTGAGTTTTCCTGTCCGCAAGGATGGATCCTCCACCTTCTCCTTCATTCTCAAGGATCTTGTGACGATGTGGGCAGCTTTGTGCTTCCAGATGTAGTTTAGGATTTTCGATATCTAGGAAATGACATTGTGGCTTGGCTAGTTGAGTCATTGAACCTGCGATCACTCATAGGAAGTGGCTGTTAACTTTCCTCTTTTGGTGTCGGAAGGCCTCACAGGGTGCCTGGCTGGGGCCCAGGAACTCTTTCCTTTTTTACACGTCAAAAGTCAGATCTGGCCCGTAGTTAACGTCAGAGGAATAAGCAGGGGAGCAGAGGTGATGTCTTCTCTTTGGATTTTTGTGCTGTGCGATTGAGAGTGGAATCTGCCTAAAATCACGGTTACACAATCCCTCCTTCACTCATGCCCTACAGGAAAATAAGACAGTAGCAGAAAACCTCTGATGGCTCTTCCCACCAGCCACATTTCAAGTATCCCTTAGCAGTTGGTATTTCTGGAAGGGACATGCAGAGGGGAAGGTTTAATGGGCATGTAGAAATGATAGTACGATGGCGATTTCTGCAGTTTCTCGGTCTCATGGGAAGGTCTGAAGCTGCAATCCATGTCTTCCTGAAGGGCTCCTCCTAGGTCCGGCCCAGTGACCATCTGCGAACCGACCGAGAGTTCAGGCAGATGCTATCTGACCCTCGGAAACCTCAATTGGAGTAGGACTGCCGGGCTAGCCCCTCTGGCTAAGAAGATTTCTCATGTTTGTGTTCCTACAGCTTTGTTCGTGAACTACTTGGCAAGCTCTAGCAGCGGGTTGCTAGAAGACATTGCAGATACGGAGCAGTGGCGTTGCACCAGATGCTCTGGAGACTGAAGAAACTGGACAGGACACCTGAAAGGAGAGGGAAATGGGTGTAGAAGTTGGATTTGTTTTTTCAGAGGTCATGGATATACTGTCAATTACATTGTGTCCATGGGCGCCTGTTTTTGCATTTGTGATGACTTTTTCTTACTTTTCTCATCTGAATTGTTTTTCCCATTCAATCAGCACTTTTGTGCCTTTGCCCTTGCCAAACGTCAAAGCTGGGTTAGCACCCATCGGGCATTGCACTTGAGGGATTCGTGTCTTTGCTGTCATCGACCCACAATGCACACGGCCTGAGAAACAAACGCCCAGCAGTCAAAACACAGGACAGTAGGGTGGGGGCTGTGATGACACTAGGAAGTAGCCTTCCTTTAGCCGTGGGAGGACCGTGGAAGGGTCTCTTCCTTCATGCCAGCCATGGGTCCTACAGGGAAACCTCCACCCCAAGACCTAAAATGGCATGCTCCAAAATAAAGCCTAGACCTGTTAAGATCTGCCCCAATCAACATGCCACATGCTCTCCAATTATTGCCCAGTAAGTGTTATTTCTCTAAACCTCTCATTCTTGTTTGTAATACGTCTGTGGGAGGGAATGTAATAACCTCTGGTGTGTATACGAGAGTGAATGTGTGGCTTGGTCTGGCTTGCCTGCCGAGTTCGAGTTTATGGCTCCTTGGGTGGGCACCCTTAAGGTCTCCAAAAGCCTTCGGAGTCCGAGTGGGCCTGGTCTGTGAATTCGTGTTGAATAGCATATGGGCTAGGACGGCATCGGAATAGTTACCGATCGTAAATCACAACGCTGAGTGTGCTATGGCTAAGCTTCACCTATGTTCCTTCGGGACACGGCCAGGCAGGCATCTGATTGGTCTCCTCAGTAGAGTGGGCACCCTACCCTTTGTGTCACCATATCATAAAAAACAAGAGACGGGCAACACGGCTTCTAAGGAGAGAAAACATTTTACTGAAATACTTTTGCACCTCCTTAATCAGAGAGGGATTAAGGTGACTCATAATCAAATGGCAAGATTTTTACGCTTTGTTGAAGATCAATGTCCTTGGTTTCCAGAAGAGGGCACTGTTGACTTACAGACTTGGAACAAAGTTGGGGAACAGTTAGGCTTGCATTATCCTCTACATGGACCAGAGAATGTCCCTGTAGATGCTTTTTCTCTGTGGAATTTGATTGGAGATGTTTTAGGTCCTGACCATAGGGGAAATAAATTGCCATCTAATAATATAGCCACAGAGACTACTCCAAGTTCCCCTAGAGGTCAGACTCCTACTCCCTTGGTAATGGCAGCTCAAGATGATGATGATTCTGAGTGCAGGGATGGAGAAGGAAATCAAATAGACTTGGGAGATGAGGAAGCTAGATACGTAGCAAGAAAGGGAGAAGAGGACCCTCCCGACTCTCCTCCCCCACCTCCTTGTAGTACCACTGTGCCTATAACCTTGAAACCGAGGGGGTTGAAAAAGATTTACTTGCTTTAAAGTTAGGAAAGGAGGCTAACATAACTTCAAGAGCTCCCTATTTACCACTATCTAGAGAACCCTCTCCAGCAGGAAAAATACCTTTATCCGCTGTTACAAAAGCTCACCAGCAAGCTCTTCGTGAGGGAGATTTAGAATTATCTCTCTTTTCCTGTTACATTTGGACCCTGGCATGAAATTATGCTGAGGCAGGAAATCCGAATTGGATTCCAGTCTCATATATGGTGTTAAAGGAATTAAAAGTTGAATGTTCTCAATATGGGCCTAATGCTCCATACCCTACAATGTTTTTAGATTCCTTGACTCAAAATTGGATGAACCCTTGTGATTGGTTCCAAGTAGCTAAAAGTTGCCTGCCTCCTGGTGATTATCTTAGATGGAAGGTAGAATATGAAGAAAGGGCTAGAGATTATGTGAAAAGAAACCGGAGGGAATTGAAAAATGCAGGAGTAGACATTGATATGCTCCTGGGCAATGACATATGGGAAGACACCACAGAGCAGACTCGAATTCCTGTTGAAGGACTGTGCACTATTAACATTGTTACTGTCAAGGCCTGGAAAGCCTTGCCTATGGGGTCTGGGTCAGCTACCTCCTTGACTGAAATTAGGCAGGGAGCAGAGGAAAAGTATGAGGATTTCATAGCAAGGCTACTTTCTACTGCTGGTAGAATTATTAGTAATAAGAGTGTTTCAGAAATATCGGTTAAACAGTTGGCTTTTGAAAATGCTAGTTCAACATGCAAGGCTCTTCTAAGACCGATCAGGAAGACAGGACATCTAGTGGATTATTTCAGGCAGTGCGCTGATGTGAGTCCGTCTGTAGTGCAGGGGAGAGCCGTAGCCGCTGCCTTACGGGGAAAAACATATGCCCAGTATATGCAGACATATGGCAATAAGCCAGAAGACAGGAATACAGCATGTTTTAAATGTGGCCAAACTGGACATTTTAAATCGAACTGCCCAAGAGTTAATAAACAACCTGATATTGTTACTGGACAAATGTTGAAAATGCATTTTAATCCTGACAAGGGCCTTGGAAAGACTCAGCAGGGAATAAAAGACCCAATCATATCTACAATAAGAACAGGCAGGCAAGGTTTAGGATTTCAAAATGAAGACCCTCAATATATGTAGGGGGGGCCATGGTGCAAGTGGCTGCTGACCCCATTCAGTGGAAACACCGGGATCCTGTGTGGGTGGAACCGTGGCCCCTGACTGCAGAAAAACTGGG
>NC_043715.1:39657655-39659542 GCF_006229205.1 Suricata suricatta | reverse complement strand
TTTGCCGAGCCTGTTCTCGAGTGACCTCAGAGCTTTAGAGCCTCGATGAGGAATCTTATGAGATTCCTGAGATTCATGCACAGGATCCATAGTTAAACAAGCGACTTTAGTATGAAAGTCATCGAAAGCATTTCCCTCAGAGAGGGGGCCAGGCAATTTAGAATGAGCTCTGATGTGTCCTATGTAAAAAGGCTCTGGGTGTTGCTGTCCTTTAACCTGTAATTTTCAAAGTAAACTTGAAACCTGTTTTGTAGACAGGCACTGTTGCAGTTTCACTTGCTGGAAAGAGTCCAACCACATATTTAGAGTCTGAAAATAGATTAAACCTCTATGGAGTGTCTTGAAACAATCTAATAACAGCAACAAGTTCAGCTCTCTGCGCTGAAGTTTCCCTAGTTTGAAAAGAAATAATTTTAGGTTTAGACAGGATTTTATAAATGATTACTGAAGCCATGCCATTAGAGGACCCATCAGTAAATGCTAAGAAGGCATCCTCTAAAGGCTTAGTTTTTGTCTTTGTAAGAAAAATAAAAGAATTTAATTTACCAAATTGCAGTATAGGGTCCTTAGGTGTATTAAAGCCAAGACTGCCCGTATACCCAATCATGGCAACCTGAAAATCAGTAAATCCCTGCACTAATTCCTCAACCTGAAATTTAGAATACGGAAGGACAATTTCTGCTGGCTCTTGAGCAAACAATTCTCTGCTTCTTTTTCTCCCCTTAATAAGGAATTGTGCTACTAAGGATGGATAATCAGCCAAAACCTTCTTAGGAGTAGCTGATAAATAGAGCCATTCTAATATTCCCTTTTGCCATAGGCAAGCGGTGGGAGAATGTCAGTTGGTAAAATTATTAAAGACCAAGGTTCATTAAAATTAATCCTTGTATGCATGGCTCCTGGTAAAGCCTCATTAACTTTGGATAAGGATTCCAAGACCGAAGGAGTTAACTCTCGTTTGGAATTCGGATGGGAGTCTCCATGCAAGGTTTCAAACAGAGGAATAAGATCTTTAGTAGACAGCTTTCAGAGGCCGAATCCAATTAATATCTCCCAAGATTTTTGAAAATCATTTAAAGTACATAAATGCTCTGTCTTTAATTGTAAAGGCTGTAAGTCACAGTCTGATTTTCAATTATTCTTCCCAAATAGGAGTAGGGTGGATCAATCTGAATTTTTTCAGGAGCTACTTTTAAACCATGAACAGATAAAGTTTGGATCAATTCATCCAAAAAGTCATGAAGATGAGCTTTATTCCGATGTGCTAAGAGAATATCATCCATATAATGAATCAAATAGATTTCTGGATATTTATTTCTAATTTCACTCAAAGCCCTATCAACATATTTTTGACACAAAGTAGGAGAGTTTTTCATCCCTTGGGGGAGGACTTTCCACTGAAATCTCTGAAAGGGAAATCTCGATTCGGAGACGGCAGGCTAAAGGCAAAACGTTTGCAATCATCAGGGTGTAAAGGTATGGTGAAAAAACAATCCTGGAGATCTGTAACTATAATACTGTCTCCCTTTGGAATTGCTACAGGAGAGGGGAGGCCTGGCTGAAGCGCTCCCATCGTTTCCATGGTGGCATTAGTGGCTCTTAGGTCCTGAAGCAATCTCCATTTCCCTGATTTTTTCGTTATTACAAGTATAGGGGAATTCCACGGGCTAAGTGGGGGCTCTGTGTGTCCCACTTGTAATTGTTCAGAAAGGAAGACTGTGGCTGCCCCCAGTTTTTCTGCAGTCAGGGGCCACGGTTCCACCCACACAGGATCCCGGTGTTTCCACTGAATGGGGTCAGCAGCCACTTGCACCATGGCCCCCCCTACATATATTGAGGGTCTTCATTTTGAAATCCTAAACCTTGCCTGCCTGTTCTTATTGTAGA
>NC_043715.1:39646747-39657555 GCF_006229205.1 Suricata suricatta | reverse complement strand
CCCAGAGCCTTTTTACATAGGACACATCAGAGCTCATTCTAAATTGCCTGGCCCCCTCTCTGAGGGAAATGCTTTCGATGACTTTCATACTAAAGTCGCTTGTTTAACTATGGATCCTGTGCATGAATCTCAGGAATCTCATAAGATTCCTCATCGAGGCTCTAAAGCTCTGAGGTCACTCGAGAACAGGCTCGGCAAATAGTTAAGAACTGTCCTTTGTGCCCACCTACTAATTCAGGAGTCTCAGATGTGGGCGTTAATCCCAGAGGCTTGAAACCTAGTGCTTTATGGCAGATGGATGTAACTCATGTTAATTCTTTTGGAAAACTGTCCTTTGTTCATGTCACTGTGGATACTTATTCTCATGCGCTTTTCGCATCTGCTCGAACTGGAGAGGCTTTTAAGGATGGTCAACAACATTTATTTCAATGCTTCTCTGCACTAGGAATGCCTTTCAGAATTAAGACTGATAATGGGCCAGCATATGCATCAAAGAGTTTCAAAAATCTCTGTGAACAGTTTCACATTCAGCATTCAACTGGGATTCCTTATAATCCCCAAAGCCAGGCCATTATTGAAAGAACTAATAAAATTTTAAAAAATCAAATAGTAAGACTTCAAAATTCAGACTTTAAGTATGCCTCACCTCATCAGATCCTGGCTCATTGTATGTTTGTATTAAATCACCCGACTCCACAGACAATTCAGGGGAAGCCCCAACGCTTAAGCATTGGCAAAGCAAACTGACCACAAAGCCCCTGGAGAAATGGAAAGATGTGCTCTCAGGAGCTTGGAAAGGCCCTGCTGTCTTACTAACAATGGGCTGAGGTTTTGCTTGTGTCTTCCCACAGGAAAGTGATGCGCCCATCTGGGTGCCAGATCCACTGGGCCGATATGTCTCCTCTTGGTCGTCGTCGCCGTCGGACCCGACCCCAGACCACATCAAGGAGAGACACCGGGGAGTGGAGCAGAGAAATAAAGAGAATTGATCTGAATAATCATCAGCGGCGGGCAGCTCCCTCACATGCTTCACTCTCAATCGACTCCGGACGAGATCTGCTTCCCAACTGGAAATACATACAAAGACTGACCGCAGAAGCTGAGCAACTTTTAGCTCAACAACAAAGGCCCAGAAAGCCAATGTTCCTAGTTTTTGCAACCCTTACTTTATTGGCTTTTCAAATGAACCCTGCTTATGCTACTAACTATTGGGCTTTCTTCCCTAATCCTCCCAATTTTCATCCTGTTACTTGGCATGAGGACACTGTTAAGGTCTATACTAATGCGTCTTCCATCCTTGGGGGCCCTAGTGTTCTTGATCCTAGAGTTTTTGTCACTGCGTTTAATAAAAATTTTACTCATACCAGCATATCCTCCTCCTCGCCCATCTGTTTTACTTTTCCCACGGATGGGCCATTCTCTATTCCTAGTCCTAATTGTGATTCTACACACTTTTCAGGATGCCATTCACGATGGAGTCTCCAAAACTAGTGCGCAAACACTAAAACTCGAGCATTAACAGCTGTTTTCCCGGGCTCCAAGGTCTCTGTTGTGAGAGCCTATCCATTTGAATCAATTCAAGAAATTATTAAATATTATGTTCATCCTTCTGATTATCCAGAGTGTAAGCCATTTGTCGCCTATGTTGTGAGTAACAGTATTTGAGATCCACGTCCTTTTTGGGTTAAATGTATGTTGAACTCTACTAGACCTGTTCTCCTTAAAGAAAATAACTCATCTGTTCAAGATTGGAGTCTATTCGACCCTTTATCTGATTACCGAAATTATTGTCTAGAAAAATATGGTTGGAGTGACTCTTTTATGCCCTCTCCTATTTTGATTAATCATGTATCTACTCAAGGATTTATAGTTCCTATATTAGTATCTCAGCAAAATCACAGTATTAAATTTCACAGTCATATTTGGAAATTACTTTTTGCTACTCGTAAAGCTACTTATCAGTTTAGTTCCAAGAAAGTCCAGTTCCATAACTTTACAGCATATGTGACCTCTCCCTTTGCACTACTTATGACAAAAAGTCCTACTTCTTTACAGATTAAGAAATAATCTGATACTTACAGTATAAACTGTAAGGAATGTATTCTGTCTAATTGTGTCACTTCTGGAATGAATATCCATATGATGATGATGATTGTAAAACAACCGCCTTATATTATGATTCCTGTTAATATTACCTCTTCCTGGTATGACAATCATGGTTATCGAAGTTTTGCAACTCTTAAATGGAAAATTATCTCGCCCAAAAAGATTTATTGCTGCCTTAATATTAGGAGTAACAACATTAATTTCTATTATTACTGCTGTTACTGTTTTACTGTTGCGCTGGTTAAGGAAGAACACACTGCCTCTTTAGTCAATGATCTATCAAAAAAATGTGACTTTAGCTCTTACCACTCAAGAGATTATTGATAGAAAACTTAATGATAAGGTGGATGCCCTAGAAGAAGCAGTTGTGTCTATGGGTCGAGAGCTATTAACTCTAAAAATTCAATTCTCTTTAAGGTGCCGTTCGGACTACAAATGGATTTGTGTAACTCCCCTGCAGGTACATTCTTGGTACAAGGTACAACAACGTATTTGGGGGATTTGGAATCACTCTGACCTAAGCTTTGATTTAAGCGCTCTGCATAAACAAATCTCTGATATAAATGAGGCCAGAGGGGCCTTTAATGCCGATGATCTTGCTACTAATATTTACAATGGAATTGCAAATCTCATCAAACATTCCAATTTTTTTTCTATGATGGTTACAGTCAGTGCCTCCATGGCTATAATATTGCTGATCTTATTTCTTTTGCCCCTCATTTACCGGTGCCTCAAATCTAGTGTTTCCTGCCTTCAATTGGAATTTAAAACTACTGAGTTCTTAAATAAAAAATAGGGGGGAACTGTTGGGGCCCAGTAGGCCAAAAAACCTCCCACAAGGCGACCTTTGATGGCACTGCCTCCGGGCCGCAGGAGAACTATTTGGGAAGCTGTGGAACAAGTCCAAAGACTGTGAAACCACATTTGGCCTCCTGGGCTGCACATATGGCTTCTGTTTATCCTGTCTGTGATTTTCTTGTTGCTTTGCAAAAGCAAAAAAGACATATACCTTTAGGGTTTGAATCAACTTGGGTCAGTTAGTGACACCAGCTTTCCCTTAAATTATTTCTGTTCCCAGCTCATTGCCTGCTGTGGGGGCAAACACAATGCTCTGTCTAAAATTAACTTTTTGGATAATGAGCATCTTGCCTAGACATAACTCCTAAAGGCCTTTGAAGAAAAGAATATTCTTTGAGAAAAAGACTCCCTCATTCCTGGTTTTTTTGTTTTTTGTTTTTTTTTTCTGTTTTCACGGCTGTTCTCTCTTCTGTGATAAAAAAAAATGATCCTCCTGGAACATGTTTTTACTCTTTCAAGGACCATAAACTATGTGATCATTAAAGAAAAAAATGTAATCACTTATGGTATATAAGACACTGGCTATCGTAGTAAAAAGTGGTATTACCACCATTCACGTTGTCTGTCTTCTTTCCTATAGATATTGCGCTGACACCAACTCCCTACTCAAGACCTTTCGACTGGGGTACGTGGGCTGGCTGGATTGTTATATACTTCCCTATTGTGACTGCTTTTGCTGTGTCCCAGAAGTTTTGGGCTGTCGTGTTGTCACTTTCAATGGCTTTCATGTACTATTTAATTTCCTCCTTAACGTTGTGGTTGGCCCCTTCATTCGTTAGTAGGATGTTCTTTAGTCTCCAACTATTGTTATCTTTGCTCTTTGCTATCTGGTGGTTGAATTTGAGTTTCATAGGGCTGTGTTCTGAAACTATGTATGGTATGATCTCGATCTTTTTGTACTTGCTGAGGGCTGACCTGTGTCGTAGGATGTGGTCTCTCCTGGAGAGTGTTTCCTGTGCACTGGAGACGACCGTGTACAGCACTGCTGTAGGATGAAACGTTCTAAATATCTGTGTTTAGTCCATCTGATCCAGTGTGTCATTCAAAGCCATTGCATTCCTGGTCGATGTTCTCTTCAGAGGATCCATCCATTGCTCAGAGTTGGGTGTTGAAGTCTCCTACTATTATGGCTATATTTAGCAATGAGGTTCTTTATGTTTGTTAGGAATTGATTCATATATTTGGGTGCCCTCACATTTGGAGCATAAGTACTTGCAATTATTATGTCTTCTTGGTAGATAGACCCCTTAATGATGATGGAAGGCCCTTCTTAATCTCTCGATATAGTTTATATTTTACAGTCTAGATTGTCTGATGTCTGTACGGCTACTCCTGCTTTCTTGTCGTGACCGTTGGCATGAGAGATGGTTCTCCATCCCCTACTTTCAATCTGAAGGTGGCTTCCAGGCTGACATGGGTCTCTTGTAAACAGCATATAGAAGGATCTTGGTTTTTCTCCGTTCTGTTACCCTATGTCTTTTGATTGGAGCATTTAGCCGATTGACGTTTAGAGTGAGTACAAAAAGAAAAGAGGTTTTGCCAGTATGTTTTTGGTAGAGCAGGCATTTCTGGAGGGGTTCTCTGGTCCTATCCAATCTTTGCTTCCTTTGGGTTTTTTTTTTCTTTCATCACCTTTTCTCCTCTTTAGAGAGTCCCTGATACATTTTTTGCCAGGCTGGTCATGACCTCCTTTAAATATTTGTCTGGGAAACTTTGGTTCTGTCTTTCGATTTTGTATGACAGTCTTGCTGGATATAAAATTCTTGGCTGCATATTTTTCTGATTCAGTATACTGAACATCCTGCCACTCCTTTCTGGCCTGCACATCTCTGTGGATAGGTCTGCTGCAAACCTGATCTCTCTTCCTTTGTAGGTTAAGTTCCCCCCACGCCCCCACCCCCGGTGCTCTCATGATTCTTTCCTTCCCTGAGTATTTTGTGAATTTGGCTGTGAAATGCCTTGCTGATGGTCTGTTTTTGTTGTATCTTGTGCGAGTCTCTGTGCTTCCCGGATTTTGATGTCTTTTGCAGGTTAGCAAATGTCCCTAAGCACTGCTCTTAATGGCGTCGACTATCTTCATTCAAAATCCCATCACCATTACATCATGAGGGTTTTTGCATATCTGGTGATGCCAATAGTACACATCAATGTGTTCATTGTATGCCCGACACATGTCCATGTACCTGGAAAACAAATCTCACTTCATACAGTATGTGTCACGGAGGCAGTGACAGTTGGACCTCACCTCCTGGTAGGGCTCGTGGCACATTTGGTCATGGTACGTCACTTTTGCCACTTGACTCACACACAGCCCTCTTCATGTGAGTCTTCCCCAAATCACAGTCATCACAGAGTGCTGGGACAGGGTTCCTTCATTCTGCTGGCAGCTTTGTGTTGAGTCACGTGGAATCCCGTTCCACTGGGGATTGGAGAAATCAGGATGTACTAGGACTAGACGGGGAGACTCCTTCTTTCTCCACCTTCTTAGAAGGGGATATCACATTTCTCTTCTGATACTGCTGCTGAGAAAAAACCTGTCTTGCTCAGGTGCCCACATCTGACCCTAGTTGCAGGTCTGTATGCTGGACAAAAAGTGTCATTCAAGAGGACCCACAAGGAATCCCTTAGAGACTGAGCATCAGTGTGAGCGCTTGACTCTCTCCCAAGGAGCACCATTGGGTATGTTGTGTCCTGCAGGGTGTGGAACCAGAACCCCAGCTGTGGGAAGGGAGAATCCCCACTCACCTTCCTCGTCCATCTGCCAGTGGGAAGAGGGGCTGGATGAGGTCTGAAGGCTTTTGCCAGTAAACCTCTTAAGGTAGTTTTTGTCCGACAATATGAACACAAACGGCCAAATTATGATTCCAGTTTCCCTTAGAGCCCAAATCTTGTGAAAAATAATGATTTTGATAGAATTTGATTTCCATATTCCTGTTTCCACAAAGAAACAGGAGAAGGAAGAGCCTGCTGGATTTCTAAGTGTCATTTTGTCTTCAAGAAACTGTCTCATTGCAGGAAGGGTATCCTGGAAGTCTTTAATCTGTGGAGCGTAAGTTCGATTAATGGCAGTCCATGAAAAAGATTCACCATCAAGAGAACCTGTATGACCTGAGCCCACGTTGCCTACAATTAACCACGTTTGTGCTCCTTGGGAAAGGACAGGGCCACCTTGTTGGTGTAGGACTTGTCTTCACATTTTCTTCAGTGCATGGTCTTAGGGTCAAAGTCTGTGACTCATCTCGCTGCAATGCACTTATATTTTTTTAGTTACACCATTTTCCATTATATTTCTGTGGTGTAGAAATGGGAACATGACACCTGTCCAAGTAGACAATGCATTGTTGTTAAATCAGTGCACAGGGTTGTGCAGCATGTTACCAGGCTCTTCCGTCTTACAGGATAATTTCCCCACCAGCAAGGAATAGCCACACCTCATTGCCTCCTCCCCAAAGTCTTGGCAACCGCCCACCTGCCCTCTGCTACCAGGAGACCTTGACTATTTTCCAATCCCTATGTAATTGCAGTAAGAGAGATTGGTTTTCCTGACATTGCTTATTTCACTGAGATGAAGGTCTTCATTGAAACGTTCCTGTTTCAATCAGCCGGGATGTCCTCATCTTCTAAAAGCTAAATAATTTCCTATGGTATGAATATACCACTTTTTTGTCCAAATTGCTGCATTGGTGGGCATTGGACTAAAATTTCCGTACCCTGACTATATTATACAGACTCCAGTGAACATGGGATCACTGGTATAACTTGGACATAATGATTTTATTTCCACTGGATGTATACTGCGGTGCACGATTCCTGGATTTCATGGGAGTTCTCTGAGCCGTCACTTGAGTACACTCAAGACAGGCTTCCGTGATGGCTGCAGCATTTTGCATTATGGTTATCCACAGTCAGTGCTTCAGATTTTGCCCATCGTTATCAATTCCTGCATTTAGTGTTTGCTTTTTGGTGTTCGGTTTGGGTCCCAGCCATGCTGACGGATGAAGGATGCTTGTCCTTGTAGGTGCCTGTGCCT
The DNA here is from genome assembly GCF_006229205.1 of Suricata suricatta. Classification (NCBI taxonomy): domain Eukaryota; kingdom Metazoa; phylum Chordata; class Mammalia; order Carnivora; family Herpestidae; genus Suricata; species Suricata suricatta. Next base: position 39,650,561 of record NC_043715.1, on the reverse strand, counting down.
CATGATTGGTTATGTCGGTGTCTTTTCCTCATCCTGCTGGCCATGGGTTTTGTTTTCCCTTGGAGCCATGGCTATGCAGGTCTGTTCCCCGTCCTCAAATGTGGATAGTTCCTCGCTCTTCCCATTTTGCAAATAAACGCTTTTTCTGATAGAAGGTTTGGCAATATTTTCTTGTATTGTGTAGGTTGCCCTCTGAATCTGTGGATTGTTGGAGAGAATACCCTTGGCCCGCTATAGTCTTGATGAGTTCGCCGTAAATGTTCCTGTCCATGCTCTATCCCCCTGTTCAAAGATTCCCATACCATAGTGGTTGCTTTGTGTAGTTTTCTACTGAGTTTTCCTGTCCGCAAGGATGGATCCTCCACAGTGTCCTTCATGCTCAAGGATCTTGTGACGATGTGGGCAGCTTTGTGCTTCCAGATGTACTTTAGGATTTTCAATATCTAGGAAATGGCATTGTGGCTTGGCTAGGTGTGTCATTTAACCTGCGATCACTTTTTCTAGGAAGTGGCATTGACCTCCTTCTTTTGGTGTCAGAAGGCCTCAAAGGGTGCCTGACAGGAACCCAGGATTTCCTCACTTACTTACACGTCAAAAGTCAGATCCGGCCCGCAGTTAACGTCAGAGAAATAAGCAGGGGAGCAGAGGTGATATCTTCCTCTTTGGATTTTCGTGCTGTGCGATTGAGAGTGGAATCTGCCTAAAATCAACGTTCCACAATCCCTCCTTCACTCATGCCCTACAGGAAAATAAGATAGTAGCAGAAAACCTCTGATGGCTCCGTCCCACCCGCCACATTTCAAGTGTCCCTTAGCAGTTGGTATTTCTGGATGGGACATGCAGAGGGGCAAGGTTTAATGGGCCTGTAGAAATGATAGTACAATGGTGATTTCTGCAGTTTCTTGGTCTCATGGGAAGGTCTGAAACTGCAATCCATGTCTTCGTGAAGGGCTCCTCCTAGGTCCAGCCCAGTGACCATCTGCGAACCGACCGAGAGTTCAGGCAGATGCTATCTGACCTTCGGAAACCCCAACTGGAGTAGGACTGCCGGGCTAGCACCTCTGGCTAAGACGATTTCTCATATTTTTGTTCCTACAGTTTTAACCATTGAAAGACTGGGAAAATCAAGTAATGGTATTATCGATGAAATTTGAGGTAGTGAGCAGCACTCAGGAGCAGTGGGAGAGGGCTGAAGGTTCCGTGGGGTTGCACAAAATGGTCTGTAGACCGTAGAAACTGGACAGGACACCAGAAAGGAGAGGGAAACAAGTGTAGAAGTCGGATTTGTTTTTTCAGAGGTCACGGACATACTGTCAATGAAATTGTGTCCCTAAGCATTGAGGAGGCTGTGTTTGTAATGACTATTTCTAACTTTGCTCTTCTGAATTACCTTTCCCATCAAATCGGCACTTCTGTCTCTTTGCCATTGCCAAACGTCACTGCTTGGTTGGCACTCTTCAGGCATTGCATTTGAGGGATTCCGGTTTTTCCTGTCATTGACCCACAATGCACATGGCCTGAGAAACAAACCCCCAGCAGTCAAAACCCAGGACGGCAGGGCAGGGGCTGTGATGACACTAGGATGTAGCCTTCATTTGTCCCTGGGAGGACCATGGAAGGGTCTCTTCCTTCTTGTCAGCCATGGATTCTGCAGGGAAACCACCCCAAGACCTCAAAAGGCATGCTCCAAAATAAATCCGGGACCCGTTGTAAGATCTGCCCCAATCAGCACGCCACAGGATCTCCTGAGAAACACCCAACCTTTCCTGTTGTCGGCGTTTCACTCGTAGTACATCACTTGTAGCCCCATCACAGCACACGACCGAGCACAGCATATTAACATGTTCACGACTCTGAATGAGAAACTGAGGAAGGGAGCCTTCTCCTACCTCTGTCAGGTATGTGTAAATCCTTCTTGGGATGTCAACCCTGGGCCATCATTTGTGGTGACTGTGCTTCACTGTGTTTCTATTGACGACCCTGCTAAATAACAGTGTTTGCCCACAATCCTGGGCTGTGGGCAGTTTTCAGTGCAAACCAAAGATAAATAGTTTCTTAAGTCCATTTGTGGCATGAGATTTGTTGGGCATCAGGGGAGTTGGGAGAACAGGGAGAGTGGAAGGGTGAACTATGAGTAGTGTGTGATGAGTTGTTCTATGGCCTCTGCCAGCAAGAGGCCGACCCCCTCACTCTCTGTTTGTCTGCATTTCCCAGACATCTGCTGCCGCTGTTGCTGTGTGGAATCCCCAGATGTAGTGCCGATCAAAACACCACCAACAGTTAAAAATCATAACGGCTTGTCGCCTGCCTCAGTGATCCCTCCTCCTCCGCCAGAAGACGATGCCCTGGGGGAAGGGGCCATGGAAATTTACTCATTATGCTGATTAGGAATAACTGTTTCGTTCATTTTCCTATACTTCCTGAACAGCTTAGAATGTTGAGGCATGTTTTTCAGTGATTTCATGTCTGAAATTAAATTCATGAAGTCAACCATAGTACAGTACCAATAGAAATTAAGAACTAATTTTCTGGTGGTGTACTCTGGTCCTTTCTAATCTTTGTTGCTTTTGGTCTTTTTCTTCTTTTCATCGTCTTTTCTCCCCTGAATGAGTCTGCTATACATTTTCTTGCCATGCTGATTTAGTGGTCATGACCTCCTTTAATTTCTCTCTGCCCAGGAAACTTTGGTTCTGTCTTTTGATAGTGTATGACAGTCTTGCTGGATATAGAATTCTTGGCTGCATATGTTTCTGATTCAGCATAATGAATCTATCCTGCCACTCCTTTCTGGCCTGCCACGTCTCTGTGGATCGGTCTGCTGCAAAACTGATCTCTTTTCCTTTGTAGGTTGAGGAGTTTTGTTTTTCCCTTGGTGCTCTCATGATTCTTTCCTTGCCTGAATATTTTGTGAATTTGACTACAAAATGCCTTGTTGGTGGTCTGTTTCTGTGAGAGTCCTCTGTGCTTCCCGGAATTTGATGTCTGTGTCTTTCCCAGATTAGGAACTTTTTTTTTTTTGCCATCGCTTGTTCACATAACCTTTCTACCCCATTTTTCCAGTCTTCACCTTCTGTGACCCGATTGATTCTGAAATTATTCCTTTTTCATGAGTACTGATTTATTTTTTTTTTCATTTTTAAAATTTATTTTTGAAAGACAGAGAGAGACAGCATGAGCAGGGGAGGGTCAGAGAGAGAGGGAGACACAGAATCTGAAGCATAATCCAGGCTCCGAGCTAGCTGTCAGCACAGAGCTCGACACGGGGCTTGAACCCAGGAATCATGAGAAAATGACCTCAGCCAAAGCCAGACACTCTACCGACAGAGCCACCCAGGCGCCCCTAATATCTCTTATTCTTAAGTTGTGCTCCTTTGCTTGATTCTCCGTCTTTTTTCTGCTTCCTCCTCCTCCATACGTTTGTCCTCTATTTCACTTATTCCCTGCTCTGCCTTGTCCTTCTTTTCCGCTACAGCATCCTTTCGAGGTGGCAACACAGTAACAGCATTTTGTATTTCATCCTGACTAGCTGTTACTTCTTTTTTTCCCCGTTTTTTAAAATAGTTTATTGTCAAATTGGTTCCCATACAACACCCAGTGCTCTTCCCCACAAGTGCCCTCCTCCATGTCCACCACCTCCTTTCCACTCCCCCTTCCCCTTCGACCCTCAGTTCGTTTTCAATATTCAATATTCTCTCAAGTTTTGCGTCCCTCTCTTTCCCCAACTCTATATCCCCCTTCCCTTTCTCATGGCCCTACATTAGGTTTCTCCTGTTAGACCTATGAGTGCAAACACATAGTATCTGTCCTTCTCTCT
>NC_043715.1:39637096-39646647 GCF_006229205.1 Suricata suricatta | reverse complement strand
ACTCATCAGGTGATGGACATTTAGGCTCTTTCCATGATTTGGCTATTGTTGAAAGTGCTGTTATGAACATTGGGGTACATGTGCTCCTATGCATCAGCACTTCTGTATCCCTTGGGTAAATCCCTAGCAGTGCTATTGCTTGGTCATAAGGGAGTTCTATGGATAGTTTTTTGAGGAGCCTCCACACTGTTTTCCAGAGCGGCTGCACCAGTTTACATTCCCACCAACAGTGTAGGAGGGTGCCTGTTTCTCCACACCCTCGCCAGCATCTATAGTCTCTTGATTTGTTCCTTTTAGCCACTCTGACCCGTGTGAGGTGGTATCTCAGTGTGGTTTTGATTTGTGTTTCCCTGATGTTGAGTGATGTTAGCATCGTTTCATGTGTCTGTAGGCTGTTATTTCTTACATCTTTGTAGAGAGGGATTCTAAGCTGCTTTCCACCCCGGCTAGTATTTTTAGTATCGTGATTCTAAATTCTGGTTCAGACATCTTGTTGTGTCTGTGTTTGTTATGTCTCTGGCTGTCGTTTCTTCCTGCTCTTTTTTTGGGGGGCGGTGATTTTTTTGTTTCATCATTTTGAAGGAAGAAAAGGAATTAATAAGGTAAAAGAAAATTAAAATTGAAACATCGAAAACAACACACACACACACACACACACACACACACACACACAAATAAAAACCAAATATCCTGGTGTGTTTTGGTCTGGTAACTGAAAGGAGCTTGACTGATTATGGGGAAAAAGGGAAAAACTAAAATTAAAAAATAAAAAACAACACATGCGCGCACGCGCACACACACACACACACACACACACACACACACACAGAATTAAATAAATGATGCTAAATCCTATGTGTGTTTTGGTCCAGTTATTGAAAGGAGCTTGATTGATTAGAAGAAAAAGGGAAAATGTTAAAATTAAAGAGTTAGAAACAACACACATGCACACACAAAATCAAATAAGTGCTGCTAGATTCTAGGTGTGTTTTAGTCCGGTTATTGAAAGGAGCGTGAGAGATTAGAGAAAAAGGGGAAAAACAAAACATAACCGTAGAAAATGTTTGAAAATTTGAGGAAATAAATACAATGAAATAGAATAACATGAAATGAAGGAAGTGAAATAGAATTTGAAAAATTTACAAAAAAGTAAAGTAGTGGGAAAAAGGTGAAAGTGTTTTTAATGAAAATTGAGTATAAAAATGAATTTTTTCTCTTTCTCTCGAGAAAGAGAAGAAATGAAAAAAGCATAAAAAGAGAAAGCAGTAAACTGAATGGATGGAGCAGCCAATGGAAACAAAGGAGAATAGAATTTATCTTTAATCTTACTATTCCTATACCTGACAACCTGGAGGGCCAGTTATTTTTTAGACTTATTATTCCAATTGTTTTAGCTGAAACAGGTAGAGTCTATTCTTTAGAGAAGTCGGAGTGTGACTTATTTCTTAGTTTCTGCCCCTGTAACCTTCCACAGGGGCACATGTCTCTTCAAAGTGCCCGTCATGACGAACTGGCAGCTAAGTTATAGGGAAAGGCCCAGTAAGACAAATGTAAGCTGATTGAATAAGCCGACTGATTAGAAGAAGGGATATCAGTAAAGAGGTGTAAGTGTCACCAATGGGCAGGTGGCCAGATTTTTACATTTTGTGCAAGAATGTTGTCCTTGGTTCCCAGAAGAAGGAACAGTTAATTTGCAGACTGGTCTAAGGTAGGAAGTCACATAGAAGAACATTATACTTCATGTGGCCCTGAAAAGGGGCCTGTAGGTGCTTTTGCCCTTTGGACTTTAGTTGGAGCTGTCTTAGACCCTCAGCAAGAAGCCGAGAAAATGCCTCACAGAGAGGATTTAGCTCCCGGGGAGTGCACACATTTATCGTCCCCAGCCTGGTCACAGGTGACATTGGCTCCTGTCCCACCTGAATGTAGTGACGGTGATCAGTTGTCCCCAGGTGACGAGGAGGATTTGGAGACAGCAGCTGTCCACGATCATGATGAAGGAGGGGGTCCGGGGGGAGTGTGTGCAGCTCAACTTAATAAAGACTTAAATTTTGAGTCTACGAGCGAAAAACAGTTACCTGGAAGCAGATTATCTGAGAATCTGCCTCCTTGTCTTCCCCCATGACGAACCGGGTTGCAGGTCTTAAAGCTGCTCTGAGGGAGGCTGAACGCGAAGGAGATGCCACCTTTCTCCATTGCTTCCCAGTCCCATAGGATGAGGAATCTGATGGGACCGTTAAATGGTTACCTCTCCCTTATAAGCTCTTAAAAGAGCTCAAGATGGCGTGTCACAGTTATGGCCCTTTGGCCCCTTACACAAAGACACACCTGGACGATTTGTCTACTAGGTGGATGACACCTTATGACTGGACCCAGGTCGCTAAAGTTTATCAGGAGGAAATTTTCGGCTATGGAAAGCAGAATTTGAGGACCTGGCTAAAAAACAGGCCTCTTTGCTGTTGGGCAAAGGTGAATTAGATACTGCGCAGGCACAAATGCATTTTAAAAAGGAAGACCTAAGGGGGAGGGAGAAAAGAGGTGGTGGTGATGGAGGAGGGCACTTGTGGGGAAGAGCACTGGGTGTTGTATGGAAACCAATTTGACAATAAATTACTTAAAAATAAAAATTAAAAAATAAAATGTAAAAAAAAAAATAGAATGACCATACAATCCAGTAATCACAGTACTTGATACTGACCCCCAAAATACAAAAGCACTAATTCAAAAGAATACATACGTTTATTGCAGCACTATTTACAATAGCCAAATATGGAAGCAGCCAAAGTGTCCATTGATAGATATATGCATAAAGAAGATGCACACACACACACACACACACACACACACACACACACAATAGAATAGTATTTATGTAACCATAAAAAAGAATGATATCATGTCAATTCCAACAACATGGATGGAGGTAGAGCGTATGCTCTATCTATAATTTAGATAAAAACAAATGCCAAATAATTTCCCTCATATGTGGATTTTTTTAAATGAGTGAAGAAAAGAGAGAGAGAAAGAGAGAGAGAGAGAAACCAAAACATAGACTCTTAACTACAGAGAAGTGACGTTCCCAGAAGGGAAGTGGGTAGAGGGTGAGTGAAATAGGTGAGGAGGACTAAGCACACCTAGGCTATGACCAGCACCAGTGATGTATAGATTGTTGAATCGCTGTATTGTACACCTGACTCTAATACAGCACTGTATGTTAACTCTACTGGAATTACAATAAAAAGAAACTTTAAAAAACCCAAAAATAAATAAAAATAAAAAATAAAAAAAGAAGTCCTTTTACAAATTACATCTTGTGCAGTTAATGCCTGGATTCCTTGCCAACAACTACAGAAAAAGCTTCTACTTTAGGCGAAGGTAAACAAAGACCCGATGAGGACCGTGAGGACTTTATTTCGCGCCTTAGGAGGGCAGTTACGCGTGTCATTACTAACGAGGGGCAGCTAATACCTTGATTACACAGTTAGCTTTTGAAAATGCCAACAGTACTTGCCAATCCCTGTTACGATCCATCAGAAAATCTGGGACCACTGCCGATTCTGCAAAACAGTGTGCGGATCTGACAGCAGCTTTTCTACAGGGGGTGGCAATGGCTGCCGCGCTGAAAGGGGAGACTTAGTCTCAAGTTGTTCAGCGTCTACACAATAAAAATGGCAAGGGATCCACTCAAGGACTTAAAGGATATTGTTTGACTTGGGGTCAAATGGGACATTTCAGCAGGCAGTGCCCTCAAGGAACGAATGCTCCAAAAGAAATTCCCATACAGGAGTATGAATCAGCCTCCACAGGCCTTGTGCCCCTGGTGCCAAAAAGGCTTCCTGTGGGCCAAAGACTGCGGCTCTGAATTTCATAAGGATGCTTTTCCTCTCCCCCTGCTTCTGTAAATCGAGCTTTTCAGTCAGGAAACTGCCAGACGGGCCGGCCCAGGCCCAGAAGACAAGTGGGGCATCTACCCTAAACCGCCTTTGTTCCATCTCAGACCTCTTCAGAGCAAGCCCAGGAAGCACGGGATCGGACCTGCGTTCCGCCACCATCGCAATATTGACACCAGACATTCCGGAAACCCCAGTTCCCATGGGTGTAAAAGGACCCTTGCCAGAGGGAGTGGTTGGACCAATATGGGGAAGAAGCTCGCTGGCGTTGCAAGGGGCGTCTGTGATTCCCGGGGGGCTGGATGCGGATTATACAGGAGAGCTACAGGTTCTGAGGCCCCCCCACCCCTTCACGAACAACCCAGATTATGGAGGGACGAAGGACTGCCCAATTGCTTTCAGTACCTTATCATCCCACGGGACAGACCCTCTCTCAATCTGAGAGAGGTCCTAGAGGCTTTGGCTCTAGTGACATGGCTTTTTGGGTACAACAAATAACCGCCTCCAGACCCTTTAAGGAGCTCACTATTCAGGAGAAAAGGAGAACAGGTCTGCTTGACGCCGGAGCAGACGTCTCCCGTATTTCAGGAAGGGACTGGCCTTCGGCTGGGCCATCACAGATGACTCCCACTGGCTTAGTAGGAAGTGGAAAGTCCCCTCAATAGCAGTAAGTTCTAGGATTCTTCAGTGGTCTAATGAGGAAGGGCAAAAGGGGACTTTCTGTCTTTACATCATTCGTTCTATCCCATTTACGCTGTGGGGCCGAGATATTCTGACCCAGTTGGGAATCTTGTTACATAGCCCCTGTGAGAAGGTTTCAGGACAAATGGTATGAATGAGATACAACCCTGATAAAGATTTAGGAAAGGAGGAACAGGGAATTTTATTTTATTTTTTTAACGTTTTGTTTATTTTTCAGACAGAGGGAGACAGAGCATGAGCGGGGAGAGGCAGAGAGAAAGGGAGACACAGAATCGGAAGCAGGCTCCAGGGTCTGAACTGTCAGCACAGAGCCCGACGCGGGGCTCGAACCCACGAACGTGAGATCATGACCTGAGCCGAAGTCGGAGGCTTAGCCGACTGAGCCCCCCAGGCGCCCCTGAACAAGGAATCTGAGAACCTGTCCTCCCCAAGGGTAACGCTGATAGACGGAGAATAGGATCTCAAATTTATAACGAGGGCTATTGCTCGTACAGCTGCTGACCCTATCGTCTGGAAATCAAACAGTCCAATTTGGGTGGAGCAATGGCCCCTAGCTAAAGAAAAACTTTTGGCAGCTAGAGAACTTGTGAGACAACAATTAGAGGCAAGACCCACAGAGCCATCTAGTAGTCCATGGAATACTCCTATCTTTGTCATCAAGAAAAAAATCAAGGAAATGGCATTTATCACAAGATACGGGAGCCTTACAACCAGGATTGCCCTCCGCTGTGGCAGTCCCCGTGGCTCACAGGGCTAGAGCGATAGACTTACAAGACTGGTTTTTCACTATCCCTTTACGTCAGACAGATTGCAAGCATCTTGCTTTCAGCCTGCCTTCTGAAAAATCAAGCAACCTTATCAAAGGTATCAATGGGAAGTCTTACCACAAGGCATGAAAAATAGCCCTACCTTATGTCAAAAATATGTTGATCATGCTCTACAGGGAATCAGAGACCTCTACCCTGACCAGGAGAAACTTAGCAGAGGACGCTGGAGAGGGGAAGGGGGGAAAGGGTTAGGGAGAGAGAGGGAGGTAAATCATGAGAGACTCTTGAATACTGAAAACAAACTGAGGGCTGAAGGGAGAGGGGGCAAGGGGAAGAGGGAGATGGACATGGAGGAGGGCACTTGTGGGGGAGAGCACTGGGGTTATATGGAAACCAACCTGACAATAAACTCTCAATAAAAGTAAATAAATTATAAATAAATAAATAAATAAATAAATATCTGGTAGAATTCCCCAGGGAAGCCATGTGAACTGGGCTCTAATCTGTGAGAAGATTTTTGATAGCTGATTCCGTTTCTTCGTTAGTTATGGATGTGTTCAAACTTTTTATTCCTTCCCATTTGAGTTTTGGTGGCGTGTGGGTAACTAGGAATTGGTCCATTTCTTCCAGGTTGTCCAGTTTGTTGGCATCTAATTGTACATAGTATTCTCTGGTAATTGTGATATGTCCTATTTCATTTGTAATTTTATCTGTTTGGGTCCTCTCCTCTTTTTGGAAAGTCTGGCTAGGGGGTTGTCAATTTTGTATTTTTTTGAAAAACCAACTTTTAGTTTCATTGACCTGTTCTACTGTTTTGTTTTGTTAGATTCTCTATTGTTTATTTCTGCTCTAATCTTTGTTATTTCTCTTCTTCTGCTAGCCTTGGGGTCTCTTTCCTGTTCTGCTTCTATTTCCTTGAGGTGTTCTGTCAGATTTTGTATTTGGGATTTTTCAGGATTCTTGAGACAGGCCTGACTGTAAGGTATTTTCCTCTTAGGACTGCCTTTGCTGCATCCCAATGGGTATGGACTGGCATGTTTTCATTTTCATTTGTTTCCGTATATTTTTTAAATTTCTTCTTTAATTGCCTGGTTGACCCATTCATTCTTTAGTAGAATGTTCTTTAACCTCCATGCATTAGGAGGCTTTACAAACTTTTTCTTGCGGTTGATTTCAAGTTTCATAGCATTGTGATCTGAATATGTGCGTGGTATGATCTCTATGCTTTTATATGTATTGAGGGCTGTTTTGTGATCCAGTATGTGATCTACCTTGGAGAATGCTCCATGTGCACTCAGGAAGAATGTGTATTCTGCTGCTTTAGGATGAAAAGTTCTGAATATATCTGTCAAGTCCATCTGGTCCAGGATATCATTCAGGGCCATTGTTTCTTTATTGACTTTCTGCCTAGATGATCTGTCCATTGCTGTAAGTGGAGTATTAAATCTCCCTGCAATTACCAAAGTCTTATTAAATGATTGCTTATGTTTGTGATGAAGTATTTGGGTACTTTTGAATTGGGTGCATAAACATTTATAATTGTTATCTCTTCTAGATGGATAGTCCCTGTATTATGATAGAATGTCCTTCTTCATCTTTTGTTACAGCCTTAGTTTAAAATCTAGTTTGTCTCATATAAGTATGGCTACTCCAGCTTTCTTTTGACTTCCAGCATCATGACAGATGGTTCTCCATCCCCTCACATTCTGAAGGTGTCCTCAGGTCTGACATGGGTCTCTTATAGACAGCAAGTAGATGGTTCTTGCTTTTTTATCCATTCTGATACCCTATTTGATTGGTCTTTTGATTGGAGCATTTAGTTCATTTACATTGAGTGTTATTATTGAAGATACGGGTTTAGAGTCATTGTGTTATCTGTAGGTTTCATGCTTGTAGTGGTGTCTCTGGTCCTTTGTGGTTTTCTTACAACATTCTATTCATAGAGTCCCCCTTAGGATCTCTTGTAGGGCTGGTTTAGTGGTGATGAATTCCTCCAGTTTTTGTTTGTTTGGGAAAACCTTTCTCTCTCCTTATATTCTGAATGACAGGCTTGCTGGAGAAAGGATTCTTGGCTGCATAATTTTCCTATTTAGCACATTGAATATTTCCTGCCACTCCCTTCTGGCCTGCCAAGTTTCAGTAGATAGGTCTGCTACTATGCTTATATGCCTACCTTTTTAGGTTTTAGCCTATTTGTTATTAGCTGCTTCCAGAATTCTCTCTTTATCTTTGTATTTTGCCAGTTTCACTATGATATGTTGTGCAGAAGATCAGTTCCTGTTATGCCTGAAGGGGGTTCTCTGTGCCTCCTGGATTTCAATACCTGTTTCCTTCCCCAGATTGGGGAAGTTCTCAGCTATGATTTGTTCAAATATACCTTCCTTCTCTTTCTCTCTATCCTCTTCTTATGAAACTCCTAGGATATGGATATCATTGCATTTCATTGGATTGCTAGGTTCTCGAATTCTCCCTTCGTGGTATAGAATTTTTTTCACCTTTTTCTCAGCTTCATCTTTTTCCATAATTTTATCTTCTATTTCATTGATTCTCCCTTCTGCCTCTTCAGTTCTGTCACAACTAATTTATATTGCACCTCATTTACAGCATTTTTAAAATTCATTGTGACTATTTTTTAGTTCCTTGATCTCTGCAGCAATAGATTCTCTGATGTCTTCTATGCTTTCTTCAAGCCTAGTGATTAATCTTATGACTATTATTCTCAATTCTAGATCAGATATAATGTTTATATCTGTTTTGATCAATTCTTTAGCTATCATTTTTTCTGGAATTTCTTTTGAGGAGAATTCTACTGTTTCATCATTTTGCCTAGTTTTCTGTACCTTATGTGTTATAAAAGCTCGTTATGTGGCCTGCACCTGCCAGCACTACATGTTAAAGAGGAGTCAGAGGCTGTCCAGGGACTGGCCTTGCAGGAGGTGGTTTTTGGAGTGTGTCACTTGCTCTCTGCTGTTGTGACTCTCGTTGCTTTATTTCTCTTCTGTATCGATGTTTTGACCCTCCACCAGGTATGCTTGGATTTGTTCATTTATGTAGCCCTGGAGAAAACAAACAAATTAATTAATCATGAATTCAAAAATTAAAATTATCAATATGAGGGGAAAGGGGGCTTTGCTACACATCAGGAATGGTTAAAGGGAGAACAAGTGATGAAAAACATCTTTTTAGGAAGAAAATTGCAGGTGCCAAGAGTTTTCCTGGAGAATTCCTTCCTACATGTAAGCTATGTGACCAGCGTTACAAAACTCTCAGAAAATAGAGAGGGGACAGATTGCCTCATTCATTCTATGACGTCACCAGAGCCTTCATACCAAAACATAATAATACAGAGATGTACAGGGTTCTTTGTGCCTCTTGAATTTGAATGTCTATTTCTTTCTCCAGATTTAGGAAATTTTCAGTTATAATTTGGTCTAGTATCCCTTCGGGACATCTCTCTCTTTCTTCCTCTTCAGGAATTCCTATGATATGGATGTTGTTCCGTTTGATTGTATCACTGATGTCTAAAATTCTCCTTTCCTACTCCCGGATCAATTTCACTCCCCCCCCCCCACCCCGCCCCGGCTACCTCTTTTGCTATAATTGTGTCTTCTAATTCACCTATTCTTCTCTCTGCCTCTTCAATCTTTGAGGTGGTCACCTCCATTTTATTATTCACCTCATTTATAGCCTTTTTTTTAACTCATCACACTTATTTTCAGAGTCCCTTGTCATTGTCTCAGTAGCTTCTCTGATCCTTTTTTCAAGCCCATAGATTAATTTTATGACAAGTGTTTTAAATTCTTGTTCAGTTATGTTGTTTAGATCTGTTTTGAGCAGTTCTGTGGCTATGACTTCTTCCTGGAGATTCTTCAGGGGCAAGTTTTTCGTTTTGTCATTTTGGCTAGTTTTCCGTCTCTTGTCAGTTTAAAAAGCTCATTGTGCACTGTGCACCTGTTAGTATTGCTCTGTTAAAGGAGGTTTATTGACTGTCCAGGGCCTGTCGTTTCAGGAAATGTTCTTTTAACAGTGTCTCTCAGTTTCTCTTGTTGTGCCTTGATAATTTTATTTCCCTACTCAGCGATATTTCGGACTCACTGTCAAGTGTACTTTCGCTTGTTTCTTGGGGTAGCCCTGTAAAGGAAAACAGACAGACAAACACACAGGGAACAGAAGCACGCAAACGCACAGACAAATC
>NC_043715.1:39635124-39636996 GCF_006229205.1 Suricata suricatta | reverse complement strand
CCTCAGGTAGCAGGCCTGTGACCCCAGTTGGTAACGCAACAGGCACAGTGTCAGGAGTTAATATTGCTGAGGACGTGGAACACAAGTCAAGTCCTGCCCTCCCTGGGGTGGATGGAGGGGTCGAAGACATTCCGGAGAATGGGTTGAGCGATGCCCCTCCTGTTGTTGTCTGGGGCCGAAGGGCAGGCCCCTTTTGGAAGTTTCCCTGATTGGGAGTCAGAAGTGTTCCATCCTTATGATATTTTGATTTACAATCGTTAGCCCAATGGAGGCCCTTCTGACAACGTGGACATGGAGTCTTAGGGCCCCTTCTATAGGCTTATGGATTGGGCCAGATTGTTTATTAACTCTTGGGCAGTTCGATTTAACATGGCCAATTGGGCCACATACGAAACAGGCTGAATCTTTGCCTTCTGGCTTGTTGCCATATGTTTGCATATATTGGGCATATGTTTTTCCTTGTAAGGCTGCTGCTATTGCTACTCCCTGTACAAAAGACAGACCTACATCAGCACACTGCCTTATGAAATCATTTATTTGCCCTGTCTGCCTGATTGGTCTCAATAAAGCCTCACAGGTGGAGTTAGCATTTTCAAAACCTAACTGTTTAACCATCACTTTAGATATATCTTTATTAGTAATAAGTCTCCCAGCAGTAGAAATAAGCCGAGCCACAAAATCCTCATACATTTCCTCAGCTCCCTGTCTTATTTCGGTTAGAGAAGTAGCTGAACTAAATCCTGAGGGAAGAGCCTTCCAGGCCTCTGTTGCTATCGAATTGACTGCCCTAAGTCCTTCCAAAGGAATATGAATCTGCTCTGATGCTGTTTCCCATCCTAAATTCCCCATAATCATATATCCAGAGACTCCTGCATCTCCCATCTTTCTCCTATTCCTCTTCAAGTGGTCCCTGGCTTTATCTTCATACTCAGCTCTCCACCTGACATAGTCACTGGGGGGAAGGCAACGCTTAGCCACTTGGAACCAATCGTAAGGAGTCATCCAATGATCTGTGAGGGAATCTACCAAGGCAAGAGTATAAGGAGCGTTAGGTCCATGCTGCGCACAAGCGGCCTTTAACTCCGTTAGTACCTTACAAGACACAGGGATCCATTAGGGTCTCCGGCTGCCTCATCGCTTTCATCCATAGGACCAAACGTAACCGGAAAGCATAGGGGAAAATCAAAGTCACCTTCAAGTATGGCTTGTTTTCTAGCTTTTGCTAAATTGGACCAAGGTGCTTTTCTTAGTAATTTTCCGGGACAAGGAGGGTCCCTACTCTGGCTCACATAGGGAGCTGTCGGAGTCACTTTAGCTTCCTGATGTAGCATGAAAGCCTGTAAGTCCCTTTTTAATTTTCTCAATTTTGACTTTATGGGTGTAGAGGAGCCCTTTTTTGCCTCACATTGAGCCTCCTCGTCCGCCAGAGCTGACTCCTTACCATCACTATCATCCCACTCACCGTCCTCATTGTCCTGAGCCGCCGTCACCAAGGGAGTAGGAGTCTGACCTCCAGGGAAAGCGGAGTAGGCTCTGTGGCTCTATCATTAGATGACTATTTACTTCCCCTATGGTCAGGACCTAAAACATCTCCAATCAAATTCCACAGAGAAAAAGCATCTACAGGGACATTTTTTGGTCCATGCAGGGGATAATGCAAGTGTAACTGTTCCCCAACTTTGTTCCACGTTTGTAAGTCAACAGAGCCCTCTTCTGGAAACCAAGGACATCGTTCTTGAACAAAGTGTAAAAATCTTGCCATTTGGTTGAGTCACCTTAATCCTTCTCTGATTAAGGAGGTGCAAAGGTATTTCAGTAAAAAGGTTCCTCTCTTTAGAAGCTGTGTTGCCCATCCCTTGTTTCTTATGATAC
>NC_043715.1:39631811-39635024 GCF_006229205.1 Suricata suricatta | reverse complement strand
GGTCTGAGTGTCTGTCTCTATGCCAGTACCACACTCTTTTGATTATGTAATGTCTCTTTATAGTGTTTTAAAATTAGGAAGTATGGCTCTCAGACTTTCGTCTTCTTCAGGATTGTTTTGGATATTATAAGATCCTTGTGATTCCATATCAATTTTAGGATACGTCTTTCTACTTTTGCCTAATGTCATTGGGATTTTGATAAGGATTGCATTAAATCTGTAGGTTGTTGGGGCATGTTGACACCTAAACACTATGAAGTCTTCCAACCATACACACAGCGTTTCTAATGATTTCTGTCCTCTTTCGTTTCTGTCAGCAAAGTTTTGTAGTTTTAGTGGACAAGTCTCTGCCTCCTTGGTTAAGTTTATTTCTTAGCATTTTCTTCTTTTTGATGTTATTGTAATGGAATATTGATAACTGCCTTTTTGGATTGTTAGTTTTTGAAATGGAGCTGGTTTTGCATGTTGATGTTTATCCTGCAGCTTTGTGGAATTCATTTATTAGTTCTAAGAGATTTGTGTGTGTGTGGAATCTTTAGGGTTTTTTACATACATCATGTCATCTGCTTAAAAAGAAGAATTCTACTGCTCAGTGTTCAATATGAAAGGCTTTTATTTCTTTTTCTTGCCTCAAATTGCTGTGGCTAGACTTTCCAGTATGATATTCAAAAGAAAAATGAAAGTTGGTTTTCATGTCTTGTTCCCAATCTTGGTGAAGATGGTTAAGTTCTTTTGAATTCTAATGACTTACTCATCTCTGGTCTTTGTTGTGTTGAGGAAAGTTCCTTCAGTTCCTGGTTTTCCCACCATTTCAAAAAGTAGTCTTTTCTAGGGCACCTGAGTGATTGAGTCGGTTAAGCAGTTGACTTTCGCTCAGGTCATGTCACGGATCATGATTCAAGTCTCACATCAGGTTCTGCGCTGATAGCTCAGATTCTGAAATCTGCTTCAGATTTTGTGTCTCCCTCTCTCTTCCCCTCCCCTGCTCACGTTCTGTCTCTGATTCTCAAAAATAAATAAACATTTAAAAAATTAACAAAAAATAAAAGTAGCCTTTTCTTTTCTTTTTTTTGGACAGAGTGCTTGGCTTTCTTAAGAACTTTGAATGGTTACTATGAGGTTATTTGCGTCAGTGTAATTGTTTACTTCAGCACTTGGGGGGAACAATGGCCTGTAACTTCCTCGTCTTCCATCTTGTTTGCATCACTCTCCTTAATTACTTTCCAGCATTAAAAGAAAATTAAAGATATAAGTAAAAACCATCAATAATACCACATGAACACTTACAAAACCTTGATGATACTAGTTATTAAAATATTCCTCACTTAGAGTTTAATAAATCTTTTAGGACAAAGTGACCGAAGTAAATATAGGATACGAATAACTCAAGACTTCCATACTCAGTATATGTACTGTGTAACCTACAGAGAAGGCGCTCCTCATCTGTTAAGCCTTTGGAATGTACAAGAACAAAAAATATCCATGGACCAATGAACTTCTTAATAAAGTTCATATGTAGAGACTTTAGAATTCCTATCCCCATATCATAGTATAAGAAATAGTAGTAGACAATGAAAAGATCTTCCTGGGGTCCCTGAATGCTCAGTCACTTAAGCACCTGGCTCTTGATTTTATGTCAGTTCATGATCTCATATTTCACGAGACGGAGTCCCATGTCGGGCTCTGTGCTGTCCGTACAGAATCTGCTTGAGATTCTCTTTCTCCTTTTCTCTTCGCTCCTTCTCTCTCTGCCCCTCCCCAGGTTGCAAGGAATGGGAAAATTAATCTTTAGCATGAAAAAGTAGACAGATGATTCAGGGGGTCTGACCACAAAGGAGCATAAGGGGACTTTTTCGGAGGATGGAACTGGTGCGACTGATTTAATAACGTTGGTGGGTGCTCGAGTGTATGGATTTGTCAAAACTTAACAAACTTAGAAAGGGGCATTGAATTGATGCAAATTTTCCCTTCAAACGCTTTCTCTGAACAAACACCTGATGCAGAGGCACAAGGACGTCATTCTAAAGTCATCGTTTTGTGAGCAGACGTTGTGGAGACGAACCAGACAGTGATGGGGGTGGAGAAGGCTGCATTTTCCTCCTGGTGTCATAGCTCATAAGACAGTTTAGGTCATCCACTTGAAAAAGATTGCTTTTGAGGCAGTGGTGTGGCGACAACAGGAAGGAGTGCGGTGAAGGGTGGTGGGGAAATCGGAAGGAACACAAAGTGGCAAGGGAGCTTGGACGTGGAAAAGGCTTGGTGGACGTCCAGGAGGAAGCAGCTTCCCTTGTCAGAGGGTCCATTTCCGTACACCCTGAGGAGATGGTCGTGGGCCTTGAGACCCCACTCCTGGGACGCACGTACTGTGGGACCACGACCCGGGTAGGGTCAGTCAGAGGCCCTCTCCTAGACCAGCCTGGTGGACACGGGCAGGGAGCAGGTCAGCCCTCGGAGAGGGTCACGATGGGAGGCAGGCCTGACCGCCCTCCCCTGACCCCGGCGCGCTCATCGCTGAGGTCACACTAC
The DNA here is from genome assembly GCF_006229205.1 of Suricata suricatta. Classification (NCBI taxonomy): domain Eukaryota; kingdom Metazoa; phylum Chordata; class Mammalia; order Carnivora; family Herpestidae; genus Suricata; species Suricata suricatta. The sequence continues at coordinate 39,632,498 of NC_043715.1, read as the reverse complement.
ACCCATGGGTCGGGGACTCAGATACCGTCCTGCACGGGCCCAATCCAGAAATGCAACGGAAAGTGGTACCTTTTTGAATTGCTTAAAGGAGCGTGATAACACGGGCAAGTCACATATATTGCCCTGGACTGAAAACTGTCAGGAATTACAGAGCAGCATGAGCTCCCTCTACACCGATCTTCAGACCCGAGGGCCCGGCGCCAAGCTCACCCTCCCCGGGTGAAGGTGCATGTGGTCGAACGCCGGGCCTGAGTGCAACAGGAAGAGAAAGACACAGAAGAGACATTCAAACATTTTTAAAGGACGGGGGACGCCGCGGCCCACAGTGAGGGCAGATGGCGGGGAGGGGCCCGGAGGCAGGGGCCTGGGCAGGCGGCCCTGTCTCTCCCCCTGGGCGGCCGCTCCTTGCACTCGAAACACGCGGACTTCAGAAGCCCGTGGGCGACGTCATAAAGTGGGGCTACCCACACATCCTGTCTGGGGGGGCCGGGAGGCCGAGGGGTTCAAGGCTCCTTCCGGCTCCACCTGTCGCCCTCACAGTCAGCTCCCCCACAGATGAAAGAACAGAGACAAGTGAGGAGGGACCAAGTCACCATGATGAAGGCTTTGTACGTCTTGTCTGGAAAGGGAGGTGAAGGGACCCTTCAGACCTAAATCAGAAGAAAGGGAGCAGCGAGGCAGCAGGGA
>NC_043715.1:39630474-39631711 GCF_006229205.1 Suricata suricatta | reverse complement strand
CCAACTTTGTTCCACGTTTGTAAGTCAACAGAGCCCTCTTCTGGAAACCAAGGACATCGTTCTTGAACAAAGTGTAAAAATCTTGCCATTTGGTTGAGTCACCTTAATCCTTCTCTGATTAAGGAGGTGCAAAGGTATTTCAGTAAAAAGGTTCCTCTCTTTAGAAGCTGTGTTGCCCATCCCTTGTTTCTTATGATACAGTGTCGCAAAGACAGACAAAGGGTAGGCTGCCCCCTCTAATGAGGAGACCAATCAAATGCCTGTCTGGCCGTGTCCCAAAGGAACTTAGGTGAAGCTTAGTCATAGCGGACTCAGCGTTGTGACTTATGACCAATCGGAAACTATTCCGATGCTGCCCTAGACCATATGCTGTTCACCACAGTATCGCAGACCAGGCCCTCTCGGACTCCAAAGGCTTCTGGGGACCTTAAGGTGCCCACCCGTGGAGTCACAAACTCGAACTCGGCTGGCAAGCCAGCCCGAGCTGCACATTCACTCTCACACACACACCAGAGGTTATCACATTCCCTCCCACAGAGGTTTTACAGACAAGGCTGAGACGTTTAGAAAAACACTTAACTGGGCAATCTCTTGACTTTACTCACCCTCCTCGTTCTCTATCTGACATGTAGAGGGGTCTGCAGCACTCTGGGTGAGATCCTAACCAACCCGAAACAAGTAGAACTATTTCAGAGAATATTTCACTTACCTTGCCTTTGATATGCCTTCTACTCAGGTCCCTGTTCGGGCACCACTCAGAATGTGGGGGACCAGCCCATGCACCCCACTTGAAAGGTCTCTGAGTAGGGGCTGGAGTCGGCGCAGTATCTATAAGAAAGAAGACAGACAAGGTGAATCGTGGTAGGACCACACTTTACTAAGGAAGTCAGTGTCTTATATACCATAGGTGATTACAGTTTTTCTTATTGATTACACAGTTTATGGCTCTTGAAGTCAAGACATGCTCTGGAAAGGATCATTCTTATCACGAAGAGAGGGCTGATCAAGATGTCGCCCCAACTTCCCATGTATTAGTTTTTGATTGTTGAGTTGAAGTCGTAATGCCACACCATGAGAAACAATATACCAAATATTGCAAAACAGAAGATACGAAGGGGTCTGAGGAAACTGTAAGGTCGGGAAGGAAAAAGGTTTTTTCCAAAACCAAAACTCTCGGAGCAGCCTCTGCAGAGGTGACACCAAAACAGAGAGTGAAGCAAAGGGGACCTGATCAGGG
>NC_043715.1:39629265-39630374 GCF_006229205.1 Suricata suricatta | reverse complement strand
TATAGTTACAGATCTCCAGGATTGTTTTTTCACCATACCTTTACACCCTGATGATTGCAAACGTTTTGCCTTTAGCCTGCCGTCTCCGAATCGAGATTTCCCTTTCAGAGATTTCAGTGGAAAGTCCTCCCCCAAGGGATGAAAAATTCTCCTACTTTGTGTCAGAAATATGTTGATAGGGCTTTGAGTGAAATCAGAAATATTATTTGCCATTTTTTAATTATCATTCAGTTTGAAATATTTTCTGGGGCACCTGTGTGGCTCAGTCGGTTGAGTGTCTGACTTCAGCTCAGGTCATGATCTCACGGTTTGTGAGTTTGAGCCCTACACTGGGCTCTGTGCTGACAGCGCAGAGCCTGGATGCTGCTTCGGATTCAGTGTCTCCCTCTCTCTCTGCCCCTCCCCAGCCCACCCTCTGTCTCTCTATTTCAAAAATGAACAAACAGTAAAAATTTTTTAATTTTCCAATTTTCCTTGTCTTTGATGCATTAGTTATGAAAAAGTGTGTTTTGTATTCTTCTTGAATATTTCGGAATTTGTACTCATATTATTATTGATTCTACTTTAATTATATTGTAGTCAGAGAACAAGTTCAGCCTGGTGTCCACTGGGTCAATGTTGCTCTTCGTTCCCTGACTTTTCATGTGGTATTTCCCCCGCCTGATAGTAGTCCTTCTCTACCGGGCCACTTCCTTCTTCTTGAGGTGTAAAGTTCTACCCATCTCAGACTTCATGTTATGTCCTTTGTTCCTGCTCCAAAATCCCCACCACTGCCCCCTCCCATGTGATATTTGGTTGATTCATCCAACTATTACCATTTTGCGAATTCCTGTGTATCAAGGGGCACCTTTTATGGAAGCAGGTTCCAGGCTCTGAGCTAGCTCTCAGCACAGAGCGCGACGCGAAGCCGGAGTGTGAGATCTGACCTGAGCAGAAGTTGGAGGCTTAACCGACTGAGCCACCCAGGCGGCCCCAAAAATGTTTATTTATTATTGAGTGAGCGAGAGAGAGAGAGAGAGAGAGAGAGAGCGAACAGAGGAGGAGCAGAGAGAGAGGGAGACAAAATCCAAAGCAGGCTCCAGGCTCTGAGCTGTCAGCACAGAACCTGA
>NC_043715.1:39627968-39629165 GCF_006229205.1 Suricata suricatta | reverse complement strand
GGGAGCCTGAGGATCTCTGCTATTTTTTCTGTAATTGGAACCCTTTCTAATGTAACCCCCTCTCAAGTGAAGCTCCCGGTATTTAATGTTGTCCATCAGCCCTGATCAGGTCCCCTTTGCTTCGCTCTCTGTTTTGGTGTCACCTCTGCAGAGGCTGCTCCGAGAGTTTTGGTTTTGGAAACAACCTTTTTCCTTCCCGACTTTACAGTTTCCTCAGACCCCTTCGTATCTTCTGTTTTGCAATATTTGGTATATTGTTTCTCATGGTGTGGCATTATGACTTCAACTCAACAATCAAGGACTAATACATGGGAAGTTGGGGCGACATCTTGATCAGCCCTCTCTTCCTTATAAGAATGATCCTTTCCAGAGCATGTCTTGACTTCAAGGACCATAAACTGTGTAATCAATAAGAAAAACTGTAATCACTGGTATATAAGACACTGACTTCCTTAGTAAAGTGTGGTCCTACCACGATTCACCTTGTCTGTCTTCTTTCTTATAGATATTGCACCAACACCAGCCCCCTACTCAGAGACCTTTTGAATGGGGTGCATGGGCTAGTCCCCCACATTCCGAGTGGCGCCCGAACAGGGACCTGAGTAGAAGGCATATCAAAGGCTAGGTAAGTGGAATATTCTCTGAAATAGTTCTACTTGTTTCAGGTTGGTTAGGATCTCACCCAGGGCGCTGCAGACCCCTCTACATGTCAGATAGAGAACGAGGAGGGTGAGTAAAGTCAAGAGATTGCCCAGTTAAGTGTTTTTCTAAACGTCTCAGCCTTGTCTGTAAAACCTCTGTGGGAGGGAATGTGATAACCTCTGGTGTGTGTGTGAGAGTGAATGTGCGGCTCGGTCTGGCTTGCCAGCCGAGTTCGAGTTTGCGACTCCACGGGTGGGCACCTTAAGGTCCCCAGAAGCCTTTGGAGTCCGAGAGAGCCTGGTCTGCGATACTGTGGTGAACAGCATATGGTCTAGGGCAGCATCGGAATAGTTTCTGATTGGTCATAAGTCACAACGCTGAGTCCGATATGGCTAAGCTTCACCTAAGTTCCTTTGGGACACGGCCAGACAGGCATTTGATTGGTCTCCTCATTAGAGGGGCAGCCTACCCTTTGTCTGTCTTTGCGACACCGTATCATAAGAAACAAGGGATGGGCAACACAGCTTCTAAAGAGAGGAACCTTTTTACTGAAAT
>NC_043715.1:39604838-39627868 GCF_006229205.1 Suricata suricatta | reverse complement strand
AGGGATTCCTTTTGTCCCCTGTGGCTGCAGCACAGATGCTCTGGCCTCGAGGCCCTGCATGATGGTGGAAACAGCATCTCCAAACACAGGTTCAGTGCCGTCTCCTCCCGCTGCACCACCCGCACCCGGCTCGGGACGGTCCCGCTCACTCTGATGTGACTGGCGTCCTGTAGGAACTCCAGGCACAGGTATGCAGCCCCCATGACGGTTCCATCTGTGCTCCCCTGGGTCTGACAGAGGCTGGAACGGAAGTGCCTATTGGCCCGATGGGGCCTGAATGCTCTGCCCACAGGCAAGAAGAGAGCGAGGTGTCCCCAACGTGGAACTGGGCTTTGGGACAGACCCAGTGACCCCAAAGCCTCACCACCCGCAGGGGCCTCCCCGCTAGCCTTCAGCTGCCAAGGTGGCCCCTCTCCAACAGTCCTGCCTTCCACGGTGTGACGGTGCTTCTCCCCTGTCCCCCTCTCCTAGGAGCTCCCAGTGCCGCAGCTCCGTCTCCTCAGGCAAGGATCTGAGGCTGACTGGATGGCCCTGACCTCATCCCAGCGTCTTGATGCTCAGGGAACCAAGGGAGGAGAGTCACCTTGGCCTTGGAGGGGGATCTTTCCTGAGTGGCCGCACATCTTTGGGGTGCAGGCAGACACATCATGATTCTGAGAGGCCTCCCAGGAGAGGAGCCCTGAACCTGCCAAATCTAATAAGGCCTCGAGGGAGATATAAACCCAGGAGGCAAAGGCACAGAGCATGGAGAGAACCTCCTGGATGCAAGGGGGTGGGGAGGCTCACGCGCTGCAGACAGATCTCTGCTAGAAGAGACGGGGTCTGGGGGGCGGGGGGGGGGGCTGGCCCCGGTGCGGGCCGGGGAGGGCCGGAGCTTGCTAAGGAGGTGGCCCAAGGGGACAGCTTGTGTCTGGCAGACATTGGAGCGCGATCCTCAGCTTCTAGGTGCCATCTGGCCACCCGCTCCTCCAGGTAAGCCAGGCCCCACGCAGCCTGACACTCGTGACATCGGAACTGGTGACAGCAAGGGTGCACCAGCCAAGGGGAGTGAAGCAAAGGCATGAAAGGGCACAGGGAAAGCCCAGCTCCCCATCTGGGCAGAATTTTCTAGCACTTAGGGACAGCATGTTACAAGTGTTTGGCACCAGACCACACGTGCGGTGTGGGGACTAGTCAGGATGAGGGTCCAGGAGCCCGCACACCTGTCACCGCAAGTGGCCGCGTGTGCAGGCTCCCAGCACCTGACCCAGGAACAAACAGCATCCAGTGACTAGGAGTCCCCAACCTTCCTCCGGGGCCATCGCCGGGCAGGGCCTGCTCACACCAGACCAACGTGCCACAGCAGCCCAGGTCCTGCCAGGGCAAGAGAGACAGACGTTGAGGCCACAGAGGACGAGGACAAGTCTGTTCTCGCCACTGCCGGCGGGCCCAGGCGGCCTGGGGGCTCCAGGAGGACACGTGCGAGGACGGGAGGGGACCTAGCAGGCAGTGCTGCTGGCCCCGCCCCCTCCGGTCAGCACCCACCACCCCAGTTTACTGCTCCCCACCCACCTGTCCCCTCTCTGTCTGGTAGCTCAGGGCTAGGAGACACCACTTCCTCCAGGGACCCTCCCGTTGCCGCTCCAAGTCCGGGAGCAGGTGTGCCTTCTCCGTGGCCGCCCTGGAGAGGCCCAAGTCCCCAAAGTCCCCAGCTGGGCTGAGCAGTTCTCTGAAGGGGGCTGCAGTCCCCTGACCTGCCTGGGTGCTGCGCCCCAGAAATCCTTTCCCGGCAGCCGTCCAACGTGCTACTTTCCAGCCGCGTGGTGTACATATTCTCACATTTTATATTTTAAAGATTTCTCTCCAAGAACCCTCTGTAGTAGGGGTTGCCCAGTTATTGGCCATGGGTCAAGTTCACGCCACAGCCCATGTTTGTAATGTCTATTATTTGGAATGGTGTTAACAGATATTAAAATTTGTTTTTTAATAAAAAAAAAAGAAAAACCGAGAATATGCAGCAAGATGCTCTGTGTCCTGCAGAGGATGATTGCTAACATACCTGGAGAGGGTGGGTAGAGAGAAAGGAAGTTTCCTAAGGAATTTTTATATATTAAAGGAGACGTACAAGACCAGGAGGTTGGATTAATGTTGCGCTGAGATGGCCTTTTGCCCTTAACAAAGTATCAACCTCCAGGCGGCCGGGCTCCCTGCCTGAGTCAAGGACTCGGTCATGGGCTGGGAGCTGCAAGGAGACTCACCTGGTTTGCTTTGGCCTCTGTTCCTCGCACCAGTAAAGGTGGCCTGGGAGCGGGAACACGAGAGGGCGGAGGTGCTTGGTGGGCAGCTCCCGGCCCGCGGCGGGCTGCCCAGGCCCCTCGGAGGACCGACCGGAGCCTCTTGACCGACCCGCTTCTCTCCCGCTCCTGAGCGTTAATTCGCCTTTGGCACAACAGAACCTTAGACCTGCTTTCTTCAAAACTTAGAACTCGGTGAAGGCGGATCATTCCAGGTAGAGTCCACACTTTAAACAACAGGCGGGTTTCAACGGGACATGGCCACGCTTTACAAAAGCAACCAGAGGCGCGTCACGGCTAAAACCCAGCTCGAGAAATGAGAAGTGACAGAGCGGCAGCCGTGTCCCTTTGCCGCTGAGCTGAAGGGCCAGAGGCGGGCATGAGTCCCCTGGGGGCAGAGGGGGCTTTAAAGTTCTGAGAGGCCAGCTCGGGGACCCCTCCCTGCCCTGAAGACGTGGCCGCAGGGCAGAGTGAGGAGGGCACAGGAAGGCCTGAGGGCAGCCTCCCTTGTGCTGCCACAGGCCTGGGGCCCCCCTGGCCCACACTGCAGTTCTGCATGGGGACCAGACACTTGCCCGAAGCTCTCATGAAACATCCGTTACTCAGCAGGGGCACAGAAAACCACCCAATTTAGATTCAAGTTTAAAAGCAAGAAAGGGCCCCTACAATTAGGAGAACTGACCAGCCACGAAGGAGGAATAAAGATTGCTAGAGGATCTGAGTCGACATTTCCCTTAAAGGCAGACAGAGGGCCCACAGGCACATGAAAAGCTGCTCAGCATCACTCAATATCAGGAAACTGCAAATCCAAACCCCCGTGAGATCTCACCTCACAGCTGTCCGAATGGCTGTCACGGAAAGGACAGGAAATAACTAATGTTTGTGTTACGCCCAGATCGCGAACCCCCAACAGCCAAGACCCTCAAGGAGTCCGAGTCCCGTAGGCAAAAGCAAAGGGCGTTTATCCGGGCTTAAGCTCGGACTCTCAGGCCTCAGCAACGCAGGGGGTCCGGGCCGAGGGCCTCAGTCACCAGTCGGGCGGTTCTTATGACAGTGGGGGCGAGGGATTGGGTGAGAGGTGGGGTGAGGGGCCGGCATTACAATAGGATAGGACGGCGCACCGGTAGAGGTTGGTGCGGCGCAAGGCGGTTGGCTAATTTAAAACTAAGTAGCCTTATTACCAGCGGCGGGACTATCAGGCGTTTAATGATTGGCTCAGTTCAGCGGCGGTATCTGCCTGAGCAGTAGCTGGGTCATTGGTGGGTTGGTTTCTTTCCGTTGCTGCTGAGTCACACCCGGGGAAACAGAAACTTAGGCCTCCTAGTTTCTGAGGCTTGAGGCCTGTCATGGCGTTACTTGGGCTCTTCATCTGCAAGGCTGTGGAGAAAAGGGAACCTTTGGGCATAGTTGGTGGGCACTTAAATTGGTACCGCCAGTAAGGAAAACCATATGGAGATTTCTCTTTTTTTTTAATCTTTTTTTTTTTAAATAGAGTTTTCATTCTTTTTTTTTTTTTTTTTTTTTGATAGAGAGAGACCGCACGAACAGGGGAGGGTCAGAGAGAGAGGGAGACACAGAATCCGAAGCAGGCTCCAAGCTCTGAGCTGTCAACACAGAGCCCGACGTGGGGCTCGAAGCCACAAACTGTGAGATCATGACCTGAGCCGAAGCCGGATGCTTAACCAACAAGCCACCCAGGTGCCCCTTTAAACTTCTTTTTAATGTTTTATTTATTTTTGATACAGAGAGAGACAGAGCATGAGAGGGGGAGGGGCAGAGAGAGAAGGAGACACAGAACTGGAAGCAGGCTCCAGGCTCTGAGCTGGCTGTCAGCACAGAGCCTGACGCGGAGCTCAAACCCACGAACATGAGATCTGACCTGAGTCGAAGTCGGAGACCTAACCGACTGAGTCACACAGACGCCCCTGGAGATTTCTCAAAATATTGAAAACAAAACTATCATGTGATTTGGCAATTCTACTTCTGGGTTATTCACTGAAGAAAATGAAAACACCAACTCCAATAGATATCTGTACCCCGTTTCACTCCAGCATCATTTACATTAGCCAGCATTTGGAAACAAGGTAAGTGTCTATCTGTAGATGAATGCATAAGGAAGATTTGGTGTATCTACACACACACACACACACACACACACACACACACACACAGGAATATTACTCAGCCATTAAAAGGGATGAAATCTTGCCATTTGTAACCACGTGGATGGACCTTGAGGGCATTGTGCTAGGTTAAATTAAGTCTCACTTACAAAGGGAATCTAAAAAACAAAACAAACACCACAACAAATCAAATTCATAGAGATAGAGAACACATTGGTGATTGCCATCGGGTAAAGTGGAGGGTGTGCAAAATAGGTTAAGGGAGTCAAAATGTGCCAACATCCAATTAGTAATGAGTCATGGGGTTATAAGGTACACCATGATGACTATAGTTAATATCGTATTGCGTATTTGAAAGGTGCTAAAAGAGTAGATCTTAAAAATCCTCACAAGAATAAAATTGAAAAAATTTTTATACCTATGTATGGTGAGGGGTGGTGACCAGCCTTACTGGGTGATTTATGTGTCTGAAGGCTTCCTTCCTTGTTCTGGAAAAGATGTCATCTCTGATCCTTTGTCAGGACAACCTGAGACCACCCACCTCCTCCATCCTGACGGGTGGCAGTAACACCCAGTGAGAAGCTAGAGGTGATGGAAACCCTGGGGAGTTGTGCCTGAATCCAAGAATCAGGCCAGCCTAAATGTGTGTGCGTGTGGCAGTCGCTGGAGGATTGGGGGTGGGGATGGCGTCAGGCCTCAGTTTGGAGAGGTCGTTCTAGGCCTCCATCAGGTAGGAGAAGGGAGCAGAGACATAGCCTTTGTGCTGACATGGGTTTAATGAAGAATATCACGCCGGAAGGAAAGAAGACTCAGGCTAGCTGAGCCTTCTCTCTCTGAGCCCTTCGTGGAAGTGTTGCTCATCAGTCTCTCAGTTGGCAATTCTTCTCTAAGACCTTAAATCTTTTTTGCTTTATGATTTGGGACAAGATCAATTTTTATTGTTTTTGTAAAATTTTTAATGTTTTTATTTTTTTGAGAGAGAGAGACAGCGTAAGCAGGGAAGGGTCAGAGAGAGAGAGGGAGACACACAATTCGAAGACAGGCTCCAGGCTCTGAACTGTCAGCACAGAGCCTGATGCGGGGCTCGAACTCATGAACTGTGAGACCTGACCTGAGCCAAAGTCGGACACTTAACCGATTGAGCCACCCAGGCGCCCCCAATTTTTATTGTTTAAAATAGTACAGTAACTGCTGACTCCGCAGGTACTCAGGGGAGAGGACCTTGGAGAGTTTGTGGTAAAGCAGATACTTGTTTGAGTGGCTCTCATCATGCCAAATGGCCGCGATGTGGTTGGCTTGGTTGGCCATTATTGCTTCATGGCAGGCCTTGGGGAGCCTGTAAACCCTGGCACTGACCCCCCAAAAAGGCCCCTGTGTAGTACAGGTCCCCCTCATCTTCAGGAATGTGGGCTTGTGACTGAGGCCGACCTCCATACTGACGGAGCCCACAGTAGCCAGGATGCAGGATGCCGGACAAGGGGGAGAGGCTCTCCACGCCCATGTGGTCACTGAACTTCACCTCCACACCTCCACACACAAGGTGATCCACCTCCTGGTGGAAGCGCCGCCAGGAAATGTTGCTGATGACCTCCGTGCGGTGCACGGAGATGTCCTCCTGGCGGACACAGCTCTGGACGTTGAGGATGATTATCTGCCTTCCTTTTTGGATGTTAATATGAGGAACGTAGTCTGGCTGGTCAGTGAAGATGTAGTAGTTCACCCACCCTGTGTCCCGCCATGAGGTACGTCTCTGCAGACAGCAGGAACTGCTTCAGGAAGATCACGCATGATTTTACGGAAAATACAGCTAATCCAATGGTGAGATTCTGTTGCGGAACTGCTCATTCAGAGCGTCAGTCCCCTCCCATGTGATGGGAGCCAGCCAAGGGGTCACGACCTCCCCTAGAGGTGTTAGAACATCTGGCTGGAGATACACCATCCTTGCTGATTTTATACTTTCCAGACCATGGATTTTGCTAATAACCTTTCTTGTCTCAGCGGAGGTGGTTCTTAGCATCTGGTTTTTTGGATTCAGGTCGTAGTAGTCAAAGAAGGCCAAGGCAAGAGCTATTAAAGAAGGAAGTTCACTTGAGGAGGCGAGTAAATTTTTAGGTTCTCCGGGAATATCCTCGCAGCTGAGCCAAGACCCTGCGTCCAGATCTCACGGATGCTGCCAAGGACCTGCACCTCCTCAAGGCTCCCCTCGCAGTGGCCTCCCTTCGGCAGAGGGAGGCGAGCGCATTGACTATGAGGTGCTCGTGCCGTCTGCTTCTCCTCCCACCTCCACGCAAAGGGTTCCTGGGAGCTGGGGGTTCAGGGTCACCAAGCTAAGTAAGATTCCCAGACTGGCTGAACGTTGACAAATTCAGTTCTGATCTGAGGTTGCATCAGATAACCAGGTAGCAGGACTCCGTCAATGGGCCACTAGAACCTCTGGGCCAGCATGTAGGAGAGCCTCCTGAAACTGGCTCGTGACGGCCACTGAGCAGGTGAAGGACAGAGACTGGGATGGAAGCAAGGCAGGGCATGGCCACCAGAAGGCCTGAGCAGGACGGTAGAGGGCTTGTGCTCCAGCCTTCCCTTGACACTTACTGGCTATGAGACCTTTGCATAAGCACTAAATTTCCTGAAAGTCAATAAACTCGAGAACAGAGTATCTTCAGGTTCACATCCAGGCAGGCTCATGTGAACCATCATTGAGGAGGCCTGATTTGGTAACCATGCTGCAGGAGAGAGAAGATCCACAGATCAAGAATTGTTTTCCTTTATTCCTCTAATAATCACTTAAAATTCCATTGAGCAGTTACTCTGCAGATACCAGGCCTTCCACTGTGGTTGGGATTAGGCTGCTAAGCTTTATGTGCATTATATTTCCGACTCCTCGAAACAAGGCTGGGGGATGGATGCTACACTATTCTCAAGGTCTAAGTGGAGAAACATGCTCAGAGAGATGGGTGAACAGCCCATGACCGCATGGCCAGCTGGTAAGTGTCAACTAAGCAGCCAGAGTCCAGGATTGGGTTCTTGGCCATCCCGTACTCTGATCCTTTGCCTTTCCTTTTTCCGGGCTCTTTCCCTGGTCGGGTGTCTTGGGTTTTTCCCCTTTAGGCTTGCCGTGTCCATTGACCGCTGGCGGGGTCCTCAAGGTGGAGAAGGGGACCTGATTTTAGACTCAGGGCTTATTGTACTCTGCCCACACCTGTATCCCCCTCTGTGGTCCTAGGCAGTTCCAAGCTTCTGTCTCTTGGAAAACAAGATGTCTGGCACAGATTTCTCCAGCCCCCTGTGGGACCAACAGTTGGTATAAAAGAGTCCCATGGCGGGTAGGGAGCACCTACCATCTGTACCATCTGCAGCCTGAAGCTGACTGATGTGTCTGTGTTCCTCTGCAACACCTTGTAGGTGGCTTTTCCAGGCTTTCTGAAACCTCCTTAGGGTATTCTGAGCATGTTAGGAGGAAGCAATGAAGGATGAGTGTTTTAAGGATCTGACGCCTTCCCTTTGTGGTCCGGATTGTGACATTGTGCCAGCTGTGCAAAGAGTGTTTGTGAAATTTTTTTTTTCTTTTTAAGATTTAATTTTTAAGTAATCTCGGTACCCAGCATGGGGCTTGAATTCACAACCGTGAGATCAAGAGCTGGACTGAGCCAGCCAGGCACCCCGAGAATGTTTGTATAATCTTGTCACCTCTAGTCAGTGATGCTAGTGTAGTGGCAGAATATCAAGACAACCCTGTGATGTTGCAAATTCCAGAAAACTGAAGCACTGCCTTGATGAAAAAATGACATCAGAGGATAAGGAGCATGTGCTTGACATTCTGTGTGTCTAGCCAGCTGTGGCTCTGGTGCCTGTCTGGCTGTGTATCTGCTCATCCCGGGGCAGTGGAGGAAAGAACCCATTGCCCTGCTCACCATGGCATTTCCCTGGGAATCTTGGAGGTCCAAGAATCCCACAGGATGAAGAGGTAGAAGGAAGACAGCAGACACTAGCGGTGTAGGAAAAGACGGGAAGAGAGACTCAGTGGAGCCTCTGACCACTTGAGCCCTGACTGCTTGTCTCTACCAGGCCACTAGCCCGATAACGCTCAGGCTCTCCTGTCCCCATGGCATGACCTGGCCAGCGTGTCAGGCCCCCTCAACAACACAAGTGCTTGGATCCTCTTTAGACTGTCATCACTACCACTGGCCACTTACACTGTCCAGACTTTATCCTACCACCCCCGCCCTGTGTCCATGCTTCCCTAATACCCTCATTTTACCTCTTTCTGTAGAATCCAGGGGGTTATTCTGTGGCCTAGGTGCCAGGACACATTCTCCAAAAGGGCCCCCAGCTCCCTAGACCTGTAGCACACCAACGTGAGGACTAGAATGTGTCCTCTCTCTGCTACTGTCACACCTGAGGGGGACAGGACCCTGCTTCAGCTGCGAGTCCCTGTAAGAACAGCAGGAGGAGGCTGACCCGGAGCAGGTTCTTTGCCACCCCATCCTCTCCCAGGAACCCAGGGACTCACCTGGAATACTGGAAAGACCTCCTCAGCTACTTCATTCTGTCCTGACCCAGAACCCCAACTCCTGTCACTCCGGATGGGACAAGGGACCCCTTCCTCCTCTTTTTGCTCTATTGGAAGGAGCTTTATGAGAGCTTTTCAGGGGTACTTTTTGATACTTTTATGGCCAGGATTGAGAAGAATCCACCTTTACTTGCTCTGATCCAAAAGTCACACTCCAAACAAGGTGTCAGGCCCCTTTCCAGAAGTGTCCAATGAGTTTGCCGTGCAGCTTGGTGTCTCTTATCCTTTGAGGCCTCAGCAAGTCTCAGGACCTTTTCTTTTTAGGGTACAGTGTACTCATGTCCTTTGTGTTATTGGAGCCAGCCTGGCCAAGAGCCCTAAAGATGCCATTTGCCTGATAGATGTAGTTTCAGCAAGCTGCCATGTCCTGACGTCGGGCTGGAGGATTCCCATAGTCAGAGCCTTGAATCCACCGGTAAGTGCTTACTCCTTGGGCTAGAGATTGGGCCCTTTGGGGGAATTCTGCATGGACCTGTGACTTCTGACGGGGGCTGGATGCGAATGTCATCAGGATGTTGTTCCTGAGCTGAGCTAGTTATGGGGTGGGGAAGGTGGGGAAGATGACAATCACGGCAGCTGGCGGGTCTGAGCAGCTCTGTGGCCCAGGACCCACAGGTCACATGCATTACCGACCACATTTAAGCCTCCCAGCGCCTTGAGAAATGGGAGTAATCCTCATAGTCTTACAGGTGAGGAAACGGAGGCTCAGAGAGGTCAAGAGTGTGAAGGATGTTGCTTGGCTCCTGAGTAGCAGATGGGCTCCTACCGCCCCCGCTGAAGGGACAGGCTTGGTGAACTCACTTGCGCCTGTGCATATATTACAGTCCCTTGGGCTTCTGTTAAAGAATGGGAAAAATACTTCCCACTTCCATGGCTGTGGTGAGTGCAGAGTACAATTATTGGTACAAAGGAGCTCTTGTCCAAAGCAACTTACACAGAGAAGAAGAAGAGAGATAAGGTTCTTGGTTGCCGTGTAAGTGCTGAGCCCGGCCAGGACCAAGAAGCTGCCTCTCAGACTTGAGTTTTTTCTGTGGTGGAATGAGCTGCCTCCACGTACCTCTACTACAAGGTGGGTCTTATATACAGAGCTGGGCTCCAAGGTCCCAGAGCTTCCAGACTCCTCCTGTGACTCCTCCAGAGCCATGACTTTGGAACCCTCTCATGCGTATCTGCCCCACTTGTCTGGTTCAGTGACAGCCCACTGAGAGCTACCTGAGTGAAGAGCCCGCTAGGTCCACAGGGACCTTCACAGGATGAGTGTTTCTATGATCTTTGTGGCAAGGAGCTTACAGGGTCCTCCCTAAACTGGATACGTTGGCAGTCACTCATCTCCCTGTTGTGATGTGTGCTCTGTTGATGGCAATGGAAGGCCACCTTGCTCAGGATGAGCCCTGGGGCTGCCCTCACCCCTCAACCCCACGCCACATCATGAGTAGGGGCTGCCTCTAAAATGGGGTATGAACCTTTGTCTCTGTGGAAGCTAAGGGGAAATAAGGTGGCACAGAGAGGTTGTGGACAGAGAACCTGCTCTCCAGCCAAGTTCATGTTCAGCAGCAGGTGTTATGCCAGTAGTCTCCCATTCCAGGGGCTTACAATCGCCAGGGCCACTGGAAAGGTACTAGCCGCCCAGAGGAGTTGGATGGGCACCCGGTTGTGGAGAAGAACTGTCACATATAGGTGAGTGTACAGGCATGATGGGCGCCTTGTCCAAAGATAAGGAGAGATGCGTGAAGGGTAGATGGTTCTCACAACACAGGTGATCTCTTGGCTGTTGCTCAACTTCCAGGGAACAGCCCGAGGACTACCAGGCACCAGCAGCCCCGGCGCTGTCCATGCGCTGCCTCCCCTCTCACTTCCTTCCCCCTAACTATAGAATCTTTGTCTAATCTGGTGTTGGGGAAAATATCAATGACAGGACGTCTTTCTAAATCTTTGACATCAAAACTTAGAATTTGGCGGTCAAAGCCAGAATTTCTTTTCCTATCTGCCTCTGACATATCATTTCCTCCATTAATCATGAAGCCCCATCCTATTCTCACCGGCCTGAGTCATGTGCAGTGATCTGGACAGCTTTCCCCCCACCCCACCCCCCAGCAGGCACCCCTGCTCACTGTTTGCCTCCTCACACACTTGTACCTCTCTTTACTGCTTGGTAGCTTTCTCCGCCACGTGGGAGCCTGGCAGGCCATTCATTGTCAGCTTCACTATGAAAGTGCGGGGGTGCTTCAGACTATAGATGCTGGTGAGGGTGTGGAGAGACGGGCACCCTCCTACACTGTTGGTGGGAATGTAAACTGGTGCAGCCGCTCTGGAAAACAGTGTGGAGGTTCCTCAAAAAACTATCCATAGAACTCCCCTATGACCCAGCAATAGCACTGCTAGGGATTTACCCAAGGGATACAGAAGTGCTGATGCATAGGAGCACATGAACCCCAATGTTCATAGAGGCACTTTCTACAATGGCCAAATCATGGAAAGAGCCTAAATGTCCATCACCTGATGAATGGATCAAGAGGATGTGGTGTATATACAATGGAGTACTACATGGCAATGAGGAAGAATGACATCTGGCCATTTGTAGCAAAGTGGATGGACCTTGAGGGTGTCATGCTAAGCGAAATACGTCAGGCGGAGGACAGATACCATATGTTTGCATTCATAGGTCTAACAGGAGAGATCTGGCAGGGGACCATGGGGAGAGGAAGGGGGAAAGAGAGCAGGGAAGAGTGAGGGACACAGATCAAGGGAGACTACAGAATACTGAAGACGAACCATGGACTGAAAGGGGAGGGGGAGGGAGGGAGGGGGTGATGGTCATGGTGGGGGGCACTTGTGGGGAGAAGCACTGGGCGTTATATGGAAACCAATTTGACAATAAACTATCATAAAAAAATACACACCTCCTTGGTCTCCAGCAGGTCAATTCTGAGGTAAGTCTCACACTGTCTCTGAGAGAGCTGGCAGCAGGTTGAAGACCTAGTTGCTAATAGCAAGGGCTTTCTCCCCCTCCCCATGCTCCCAGGTTCATACCTGTTCACCCTGACATCACATCCCAAATGAACATCCTGTCCCCAGAACTTCGTCTCGGAGTCTGCTTTGGCAAGAACACAACTAACATAGTGAGCCCGGCACAGCTGCTGACCCAGGAAGGAAAGGCAGCCAGACAGGAGGCCAGTGAGGAGTGGGGTGAGGGGCGGGGCGGGGCATGGCTGGTGCTCCTTCAGAGGGGCCCTCGGTTGGGTAGGGAGGTTTTCCCTTATCTTTTATTTATCTAGGGACATGCATGGTAGATCCCCAAACTGTCCTGCCAACATGCTGTTCTGGCACCCTCCTAGCTTCAGCCGTGGGAATCCTTGCGATTCCAGGCAGAAGGATGCGCTAGCCGCTGGCTCAGGGCCGGGGACCCAAGCCGAGAAGGACAAACTCTGGGTGCCTCCCACTGCAGAGGCGACAAATGTGAGCTACGACCCCCTCGAAAGAAAAAGCCTAGACCCAGCACGCCACGTCTATACAGCACTCGTGCCCGTTCCTGTGATGAAGATTGGCATTGGGTTTGCTGTTATCTCAACTGGAAGATTCTCTTTGATGTCTTTTTTTCTGTTCAAAGTCTAAAAGAAGGATACACTTATTACTCAGTAGAATTCTTTCTGAGGTCCCCTTGAGGGACGCCCAGAGTCCTCCGTCCTTACCCAGAGCACTTCCCCAACTGTCCTCTGATGCACAAAAAGCAAACTTTCTGTTTTCACTTTTGGTCACCTGGATCAATTTTCTGTTATTGTGTAAACATTCAGGTATGGGAGACACTTGAGGCCTCAGGTATCGTTTTATTTATTATAGTAAAATACTCAGAACGTAAAGTTTGCACTTTAACTATTTTTAAGAGACAATTCATTGACATAGAGTGCATTAACTAAGTGTAACCCTCACCACCATCCATCTCCAGAACTTTTTCCATCTTCCCGAGCTGAAACTCTCTACCCGGTAAACAAGAACGCCCCTCCCCTCTCCCCCAGGGCAGGCACCATTCCACTTTCCGTCTGTCTGAATTTAACTTCTCTAGTTACCTCATGTGAGTGGAATCACAGTATTTGTCCTTTGGTGACTGGCATCTCACTTAGCATAATGTCTTCAAGCTTCATCCATGTTGGGACATGTGGCCAAATTTCCTTCCCTTTTAAGGCTGAATCATAACCCATTGAATATACACCACATTTTGCTAATCCAGTCATCCTTCAGTGGACACTCGGCTCACTTGCACCTTTTGGCTCTTGTGAATAAACTACTATGAACATAGGTGTACAAACACCTGCCAAGCCCCTACTTTTCCAAGTTAGTCCCAAAAAGCGGAACTTCTGGATCATAATGGTAATTATATTTTCAATCGGGGGGGGGGGGTGCCGTTCTAAATTTCACAGTTCTGCCCCAGGTTACACTCCCACCAGCACTATACAGGGTTTCAGTTCCAGTTAGTTAGGGCACCCAGGGGGCTCAGTTGGTTAAAGCATCTGACTCTTGATTATGGCTTGGGTTATGATCTCACAGTTCATAAGTTCAAGCCCCGCATTAGGCTCTGTGCTGACAGTATGGAGCCCACTTGGGATTCTCTGTCTCTCCCCCTCTCTCCCTGCCCCTCCCCTGCTCGTGCTGTCTCTCTCTCTCTCTCTCTCTCTCTCTCTCTCTCAAAAATAAATAAATAACCTTAAAAAAATAAATTCTAGTTAATTACTCTGCAGTGTAATAGTGGTTTCAGGTGTAGGATTGAGCGATTCTGTTTCCAAACAACCCCCGGTGCTCATCACGTGTGCCCTCCTTAGACCCCGTCATCCATTCGTCCCCAATCCAAGTCCTTTCCAATGACCCTCAGCTTGTTCTCTGTAGTTAAGAGTCTATTTCTGGGTTTGCTTCTCTCTTTTTACCCCCTTGCTCATTTGACTTGTTTCTTAAATCCCACCTTTGAGTGAAATCATATGGTATTTTTCTTTCTCTGACTGACTTATTTCACTTCGTATAATACATTCTAGCTCCATCCACATCATTGCAAATGATGACATTTCATTCTTTTTTATGGCTGAAGAATATTCCATTATGTATATATACCACCTCTTCTTTATCCAAAATTTTTAAAAATTTAATGTTTATTTATTTTTGATAAAGAGACAGAGCACGAGCAGGAGAGGGGCAGAGAGAGAGAGAGGGGGAGACACAAAATCTGAGACAGGCTCCAGGCTCTGAGCTGTCAGCACAGAGACCCATGTGGGGACCTGAGCTGGAGTCTGGTGCCTAACTGACTGAGCCAACCAGGCGCCCACCCCCCACCCAAATTTTTATTTTCTGTTTCTGGTAGTATCTGTCCTAATGGTAGTGAAGTGGTATTTCTTTGTTTCTTTTTTTTTTTTTTACATTTTTATTTATTTTTGAGAGACAGAGACAGAGTACGAGCAGAGGAAGGGCAGAGAGAGGGAGACACAGAATCCAAAGCATGCTCCAGGCTCTGAACTGTCAGCACAGAGCCTGATGCGGGGCTCTAACCCACAAACTGTAAGGTATGACCTGAGCCTAAGTTGGAAACTTAACCAACTGAGCCACTCAGGCACCCCATGAAGTGGTATTTCATTGTGTTTTTGATTTGCGGTTCCCTAATGAATAGTGTTGTTAAACATCTTTTCATGTGTTTATCGGCCATTTGGATATCTTCTTGGAGAGCCATCTATTCAAGTCTTTTGTCTATTCTTTAATCAGTTTGTTGTTGTTGTTGGGTTATAGCTCTTTATATGTCCTGGATATTAATCCCCCTTTTTAATGTTTATTTATTTTTGGAAGAGAGAGAGAGAGAGAGAGAGAGAGAGAGAGAGAGGGAGAGAGAGGGAGAGAAAGGGAGAGAGGGAGAGAGAGAAATCCAAGCAGGTTCCATGCTGTAAGCACAGAGCTTGACTGGGGCTCGAACTCATGACCCCGTGAGATCATGACCTCAGGCGAAATCAAGATCAGGATGCTTAACCAATTGAGCCACCCACGCGCCTCCTGGATAGTAACCTCTTAACAAATAAATGATTTGCAGATACTTTCACCCATTTCATAGGTCGCCTTCTACCCCACTGATAGTTTTTGAGTGCACACTGAATTTTAATTTTGATGAAGTCTGATTTTCTTTTGTTGCCTGTGCTTGGCTATCATATCCAAGAAATCATTAGCAAATCCATTCATTGTTCAATGTCATGAAACTTTTCCTGCATGTTCTCTTCTAAGGGTTTAATAGTTTCAGCTCCAAGGTTTAGTTTTTAGAGCCATTTTGAGTTAATGTTAGTATATGGTGTTAAGGTAAGTATCCATCTTTATTCTTTTGCCTGTAGATATTCAGTTTCCCAGAACCATCTACTAACAACTGTCCCCACTGACACCCTGGTCAAAAATAATTTGTCTTATGTATGCGAGGGATTATTTCTTGCTCTCTATTCTACTCCACTGATCTGTAGGTTTGCCTTTATGCTAACACCACACTGTTTGGATTACTGTAGCTTCGTAGTAAGTTTTAAAATTGGGAAGTGGAGGGGCGCCTGGGTGGCTCAGTCGGTTGAGTGTCCGGCTTCGGCTCAGGTCATGATCTGACGTTGGTGGGTTCGAGCCCTGTGTCGGGCTCTGTGCTGACAGCTCAGAGCCTGGAGCCTGCTTCCGGTTCTGATTCTCCCTCTCTCTCTGACCCTCCCCTGATCATGCTGTCTCTGTCTGTCTCTCAAAAAAAAATTTAAAAAAAACATTAAAAAATAAATAAAATTGGGAAGTGGAAGATCTTAAACTTCTTTTCTTTTTTTTTTTTAAGATTGTTTTGGCTATTTGGGGTCCATTGAGATTTCATATGAATTTGGGGATACATTTTTTTTATTTCTACAAAACTTGTTGGGATTTTGATACTTACTGCATTGAATCTGTAGATCAATTTGAGTACTGTTAGTAATCCCATAGTGTTAGTCAAGCTCTCAGTTCATTAACATCAGATGTCATTTATTTGTGTTTTCTTTAACTTCTTTCAGCAATGTTTTCTAAGTTTAGTCTACAACTACAACTGTTTCACATCTTTCATTAAGCTAATTGCTAAATATTTCATTCCTTAAAAGATTTTGTAGGGGCGCCTGGGTGGCTCAGTCGGTTAAGCCTCCGACTTCGGCTCAGGTCAGATCTCACGTTTGTGGGTTTTGAGCCCCACGTCGGGCTCTGTGCTGACAGCTCAGAGCCTGGAGCTGCTTCCGGTTCTGTGTCTCCTTCTCTCTCTGCCCCTCCCCCTCTATGCTTTGTCTCTCTCTGTATCGAAAATAAATAAAACATTAAAAAAAAAAGATTTTGTAAATGCAACTATGTTCTTACTTTTCTTTGGATTGTATATTGTAGTGTATAGACACACAACTGACATGTATATCAATTTTCTATCCTGCATCATTGTGAAATTTGGTTCTAGTTCTAACAAGATTTTTTGCATGATTAATTTTTTGCATGATTAATTTTTAAATCAAATTAACATTAAATAACAATTTATCCCTCCCATAGTTATTTTTTTAAGACTTCATTTCTCAAGACCAGTTTAAAAAAATATTTTTAATGTTTTATTTATTTTTGATAGAAAGAGAGACAGCGTGAGCAGGGGAGGGTCAGAGAGAGAGGGAGACACAGAATCTGAAGCAGGCTCCAGGCTCTGAGCTAGCTGTCAGCACAGAGCCCAATGAGGGACTCAAACCCACGAACTGCAAGATCATGACCTGAGCCGAAGTCAGAGGCTTAACCAACTGAGCCACCCCAGCGCCCCTGTTAAGACCAGTTTTAAGTTCACAGCAAAATTGAGAGGAAGATGCAGAGATTTCCCGTATCTGTTACCCCCACATGCATATATAGCTTCTCCATTATCAGTATCTGGGCCATCTATACATCATCCTTTGAAAAATACCTATTCAGACCTTCTGCCCATTTTTTAATTGAATTGTTAATGAACCTATACTGACACATCATAATCACCAAAGTTCATAATTTACCTTAGAGTTCACTTTTGGTATTTACAATCTATGGGCTTGGACAAATGTTTAAGATAGATATTATATTATACATACAATACACATATACACACATAATATATCATTATATTACTCTACAGAGTATTCAACTGTTCTAAAAATCTTCCGTGCTTTGCTAATCCGCTCCTCCTCCCAACCCTGGAAACCACTTTATTTTTTTTTTTACTATCTTCATAGTTTTGCCTTTTCCTGAACGTTATACCATTGGAACCATACAAGATGCAGCCTTTTTTATTATGAAAATTAATTGAATTTTATCTTCTTTCCAACTTTATTGAGATATGATTGACATACACTATTTTGTAAGTTTAATGTGTGCAACCTGTTGAATTGATACTTATATATTGCAAAATGATTGCAACATAGTGTTAGCCAGAATTTCCAACTCATCACGTAAGTTACCATTTCCTTTTTTGAGGTGAGAACATTTAAGAGCTGTCATAACAATTGTCAAGTATATAATACAGTATTATCAGCTATAACCACCAAGTATACATTAGATTTCCAGAACTAATTCATCTTATTTCTCAGAGTTTTTACTTTTTGACCAACATCTCTTCATCTCCATTTCTCCCACCCCCAAGCCCCAGGAAAGCCACAATTATTTTTTCTGTTTCTATGAGTTTGACTTTTTTAGGTGCTATATGTAAGTGATATCATACACTGTTTGTGTTTCATTTAGCACAGTGTCCTCAAGGTTAAATCTACGTTGTGGCAAATGGCAAGAGTTTCTTCTTTCTCCTGGCTAATATTGAACTAAATATATATTTATAATTTCTGTATGTATATAGCACATCTTCTTTATCTCTTCATCCATTGATGGACACTTAGGTTGTTTCTATATTGTGGCTATTGTGAATAATTCTGCAGTGAACATGAGAATAGAGATAATTCTTCAAGATCCTATTTGTATTTTCTTTGGCTATTTACCCAGAAGTGGTGTTACTGGATCATATGGTAGTTCTGTTTATAATTTTTGAAAAATCTCTATAATCTTTTGCATAGTGGCTACACCAACTTAAACACCCACTAGCAGTGCACAAAGATTCCCTTTTTTCCACATTCTCACCAATACTTGTTAATCTCTTGTCTTTTTGATGACAATCATGCTGACAGGTGTGAAGTGATAGCTCACTGTCATTTTGATTGGCGTTTTCCTGATGATTACTGATTTTGTACCTTTTGACCATCTATACATCATCCTTTGAAAAATATCTATTCAGACCTTGCGCCCATTTTTTGATTGAATTGTTTGGATTTTGTGCTATTGAGTTGTATATATATAGTTATATAATCTTTATATATTGAGCTCTTTATTTATTTTGGATATTAACCCTTTATCTTTATAGGTTTGTAAATATTTTCTCCCATTTGGCCTTTTCATTTTGTTGATGACTTTCTTTGCTATACAGAAGTGTTTGTTTGTTTAATGTAGTACCACTTGTTTATTTTTTTAAGTTTTTTTTTTATTTTGAGAGGAAAGAGAGAGAGGAAAAAAATACAAGGATGAGAGAGGCAGAGAAAAGAAGAGACAGAATCTCAAGCTAGGTGCCATGCTATTAGCACAGAGCCCGATGCAGGACTTGAACTCACCAACTGAGATCATGACCTGAGCCGAGATCAAGAACCAGACACATAATCGACTGTACCACCCAGGTGCTCCTGATGCCTTTGCTTTTGATGTCAATACAAGAATTATTGCCTAAACTGATGTTAAGGAGCTTACCCCCTATGTTTTCTAGGAGTTTTATGTTTTCAAATCTTACAGTCAAATCTTTAGTGCATTTTGAATTGATTTTTGTATGGTGGAATAGAGGGGTCTAGTTTCATTCTTTTGCATGTAGTTTTCTGCTTATCCCAGAACCATTTAGAGAGAGTATCCTTTTCTCCATTGTATATTCTTGGCCCCTTTGTTGTAAATTAATTGACCAGGTATGAATGGGTTTATTTCTGGGCTCTTATTCTATTCATTGGTCTCTGTGTCTTCTTTTATGCCAATGCCATACTGTTTTGATTACGATAGCTTCATACTATAGTTTGAAATTAGGAAGTACGATGCCTCCAAGTTTATTTCTCTTTTTACCAAGTTTTTATTTTATTAAAAAAATTTTTTAATGTTTATTTATTTTTGAGAGAGAAACAGAGTGCAAGCAGGACAGGGGTGAAGAGAGAGGGAGACACAGAACTCGAAGTAGGCTTCAGGCCCTGAGCTGTCAGCACAGAGCCCGATGTGGGGCTTAGAACTCAGGGCTGTGAGATAGTGACCTGAGCCACAGTCAGATGTTTAACTGACTGAGCCACCCAGGTGCCCCTCCAAATTTTAATTTAAATTCCAGTTAGTTAACATGCAGTGTGATATTAGTTTCAGGTGTAGAATTTAGTGATTCATCACTTATATACAACACCCAGTGGTCATTACAAGTTCCCTCCTTAATACTCATCACCTATTTAACCCATCCCCCCACCCGCCTCCCCTCTAGTAACCATTAGTTTGTTCCCTATAGTTGAGTCTGTTTCGCTCCTCACAGTTGAGGAAATCCCAGGGACCAGCACATTCAGAGTGCAGGGGGTGAGCCTGGCCCCAGGAACACTGCCTTTATGATTATGGTATCTCCTCTTCCAGTAAGTACAGCTTTGTTATTTCCCAAGGTTGTCTTGACGATTTGGGGTCTTCTGTGATTCTATACAAGTTTTAGGATTTTTTTTCTGTGAAAAATGCAGTTGGAATTTTTATAGGAATCGCACTGAATCTGTAGTCACACTGGGTAATACAGACATTTTCACAACATTAATTCTTCCAACCCATAAACACATAATGTCACTTATTCGTGACTTCTTGGGTTTCTTTCACCAATTTTGTATAGTTTTCAGCATACAGATCTTCTACCTTCTTGGTTAAATTTATTCCTAAGTATTTTATTTTTTTATGCTATTATAAATGGGATTTTTCATAATTACTCTTTTTGTTAGTCTATACAAATGCAACTGATTTTTATATATTGGTTTTATATTCTGCAACATTACTGAATTCATTTATTTTAATGGTTTTAAATTTTTTTAATGTTTATTTATTTTTGAGAAAGAGAGAAACAGAGATAGACTGCAAGAGACAGAGGGACAGAGAGAGAGGGAGACCCAGAATCGGAAGCAGCTCCAAGGTCTGAGCTGCCAGCACAGAACCGGATGTGGGGCTCGAACCCACAAACTGCAATCTCATGACCTGAACTGAATTCAGACACAACCAACTGAGCCACCCAGGTGCCCCCTTAATGGTTTTTTTCAATAGATTCTCTCCTATATTTAATATGTTATCTGCAAATAGAGAAAATTTTACTCCTTTTCCCCCCTATTTGTTTTTTTTTAATGTTTTATTTATTTTTTGATACACAGAGAGACAGAGCATGAGAGGAGGAGGGGCAGAGAGAGAAGGAGACACAGAACCGGAAGCAGGCTCCAGGCTCTGAGCTGTCAGCACAGAGCCTGATGCGGGGCTCAAACCCACGAACATGAGATCTGACCTGAGCTGAAGTCGGAGGTCTAACCGACTGAGCCACCCAGGCGCCCCCCCCCTTATTTGGATGTCTTTTATTTCTATTTTTTATCTAATGCTCAATCTAGGAGCTTCAATACTATGTTGAATAAAGTGGAGAGAATGGGCATTCTTGACTTGTTTCTGATCTTACAGGAAAAGCTTTTAGCTTTTCACTGTTTAGTGTGATGTTACTTGTGGGCTTGTCATACATGGTCTTTATGATCCTGGGGTACATTCCTCTGTACCCAGTTGGTTAAGTTTTTTATCATTAAAGGATGTTAAATATTGTCAAATGTTTTTCTACATCTATTGAGATGATTTATGATTTTTATCATTCATTTTGTTAATATGATATATCACATTGATTAATTTGTGGATGTTGAATCATTCTTTAAGTTTATTTATTTATTTATTTAGAGAGAATGCACACAAGTAGGGGAGGGGCAGAGAGAGAAGGAGAGAGAGAATCCTAAGGAGGCTCCATGCGGACAGCACCGAGCCTGATTCAGGGCTTGAACTCACAAACCATGAGATCATGACCTGAGCAGAAACCAAGAGTTGGATGCTTAAACAGTTGGGCCACCCATGTTGAATCCTTCTTGAATTCATGGAATAAATCCCACCTGACTATGGTATGTAATCCTTATAATGTACTGTTGAATTTGTTGTCCTAATACGATGAGGGGTTTGAATCCATGTTCATCACGATAGTGACCTGTTTTTCTTTTCTCTTGTAGTGTCCTTGTCTGTTTTTATTATCAGGGTAATGCTGGCCTTGTAAAATGAATGTGGAGGTGTTCCCTCCTCTCTTATTTTTTGGGAAGTTTGAGAAGGATTTGTATTATGTCTGACCCTTGAACAATTTAGAGGATGGGGCGCTGACCTGTGACACAGTTGAAAAATAATGTATCTTTTGACTCACCTACTGTAGACCGGAAGCCTTACTGATAACACAAAGAGTTGATTAACACATATTTTGTAATATGTGTGATGTACTGTATTCTTACAATAAAGTAGCTAGAGAAAAGAAAACGTTATTAAGAAAATAATAAAGGGCTGCAACGGTTTGCATTCCCGCCAGCAGTGCCAGAGGGGTCCCCTCTCCACATCCTCTCCAACACCTGTTGTTTCTTGTGCTGTTGATTTTAGCCATGCTGACTGGTGTGAGGTGATATCTCAGTGTAGTTTTGACTTATGTTTCCTTGGATGATGGGTGATGTTGAACATCTCTTCATGTGTCTGTTGGCCTCATGGGTCATGTCTTCTTTGGAAAAATGTCTATTCATGTCATCTGCCCATTTTTAAAAATTAGATTATTCTTTTTTTTTTAGTGTTAAATTTTATAAGATCTTTTAATATTTCTTGAAGAGCTGGTTTAGGTGCCAACCGAAAGGTTGCAAAGGGCAAGAAGGGATCCGCAAAACAAGAGAAGAAACAGATCGTAAATCTAGACGCATGGGAGAGGTAGGGGAGAGATGCAAGTGAATTTGACTCTTAGGAACACGGGCTTATGCCCTAAGTGCCATCTCTGCAACTCCTTGGGTCTGTCTTGTTGCGTCGGACATGAATTTTGCTGAGTTTGACAACTATTCCTGGGTGACTGTTCAAACTTCCCATGCTTCGCGGCCCCCCAGGGACTCCGGTGCAATTGCTTTCGGTCAGGCCCTCCAGCTGTGTATTTGTGCAGCAGCCAGAGCCGGGGTCAGCCTCCCACCTGGTGCCCCGAAGATACAGCCTCTGACTCATCCTTTCCGCAGCCCCGGGGAAACACTGGCCGGGCTCAGCTTGGACCTCGCCAGGCGCGTCTGTGAAATGGGTGACACCGATCGCGCGGCTGGAAAAGGGGCCCCGTCAACCGGCCGGTGCGGGGGGCGCTCAGAGGAGGAACTGGCACACATGGCCCAGCTCGTCCAGGGGAAAGCCAGCTCGTGGGAGCCAAGGACATCCTCGGGAAGGTCCCTGCCGCAGCACAGAGCCCGCTAACCTGGCTTCTCAGGTTCACCCTCACAAACTCAGAGAGAGAGGGGCTCTGGGTAGGGCAGCAGAGCAAAACTGCGCAGGGGTGAAAAAGAGAGCCGGGATGCTCGGTTGAGGCACCGCTGGGATTCGAACCCAGGATCTCCTGTTTACTAGACAGGCGCTTTAACCAACTAAGCCACGGCGCCGCCCGCAGAAACAACGCGAGAATCTCTTCCCCATCACCAAGTACGGCTTCAGCGGTGCGCATGCGCACAGGGTTCGTCGGAAGTGGCGCATGCGTGGTGTATTCACTCAGTCGGCTGAGCGTAAGGGGTTGGACACCGAGGCCGGAAACGTGGGAAGCGAGGGTTGCCGCAGTCTTCGGTTTCCGTGGTGTCTGCGCCGCAGCCTGGAGCCGCGGTGGCCCTGTCGTGGGGGTGCCCGCGAAGGTCGGGCCTTCTGCCCTCCAGCTGGCGCAGGAAGTCCCCCGCGCTGTCTCGCGAGGCCCAGCCCCCC